>NC_143024.1:25212500-25252500 GCF_057628025.1 Oncorhynchus mykiss
GGAGGGAGAGAGAGGAAGAGGGAGAGTGAAAGGGATAGGGGGAGGGAGAGAGAGGAAGAGGGAGAGGGAGGGAGAGAGAGGAAGAGGGAGAGGGAGAGTGAAAGGGATAGGGGGAGGGAGAGAGAGGAAGAGGGAGAGTGAAAGGGATAGGGTGAGAGGGAGGGAGAGAGAGGAAGAGGGAGAGTGAAAGGGATAGGGGGAGAGGGAGGGAGAGAGAGGAAGAGGGAGAGTGAAAGGGATAGGGGGAGAGGGAGGGAGGGAGAGAGAGGAAGAGGGAGAGTGAAAGGGATAGGGGGAGAGGGAGAGGGAGGGAGAGAGAGGAAGAGGGAGAGTGAAAGGGATAGGGGGAGAGGGAGAGGGAGGGAGAGAGAGGAAGAGGGAGAGTGAAAGGGATAGGGGGAGAGGGAGGGAGGGAGAGAGAGGAAGAGGGAGAGTGAAAGGGATAGGGGGAGAGGGAGAGGGAGGGAGAGAGAGGAAGAGGGAGAGTGAAAGGGATAGGGGGATAGGGAGGGAGAGAGAGAGAGGAAAGGAGGGTCAACCAAAACCCTGGGAGTTAAACAGAATAAAAAGAACACCAAGGTTTGTCTGATGTGTTTTTTTCTCTCCCTCTTGCTCTCTCTCGCTCCTCTCTCCCTCTCCCTCCCTCCCCTCTCTTACTGATAAATCTGTGATCAGCTATGATTCTAAGCCTCTAGAGAAAAGACCAGAAACAGAACATTGAAAACAACATCAAAATGGGGCCATACTGCCACACATAACCCTCCTGCATGTGTAACACACACCCTCATCGGAACATGAAGGAGCAGGAAGCATGTCTATACTTGTCAACAACTGATCTCCCGCTTGCCTACACACACACGCGCAAACATTCCGAGGCTAGAACAAATAAATAAAAACAGGGAAAAGATCTAACAAATAAAATGAAATTTTAATCAATGGTCTTTGAATTAGTGCTATCATTAAGCAAACAGAAACAAGGCAGTGTGTTAAATATTAATGAGACCCCTGAATTTATTACGCCTCTGTCCCCCCAAGGGCCCCATTCAGAATTGGGACATATGATAATATACCATTGGGTCGCTCCTTGAAGAGAGAGGGGGGATAGAGAGAGATAGAAAGAGAGAGAGAGACAGAGAGAAGGGGATAGAGAGAGAGATGGGGACTGTAATTATGAATATGAGAGAGAGTAAGAAAGAAGGAATTAAATACAATGACAGGGAGAGAGAGAAAATGGAGAGAAAGGAGGAGGAGGAGATGGAGAGAGACGGGGAGAAAGGTGGATGGATAAGTAGACATAATACATGTTTGAGGAAAGAAGGTGATATACGGCAGGGACTGAGAGAAATGGAGGGCGGGAGGGGGAGAGAGAGAGAGAGAAAGGGATTGGTGTATAGCATAATTACTTTAATGAAAGAGCAGAATCCCAACAGGACCCTTTAGATACATCTCTTGGGATAGGAGACAAAGAGATGGGGGGGGGGGGGGTGAATACGGGGAGGGGAGAGAGAGATTGAAATAAAGAGAGACCATGATAGACTGCTACAAAGGGAAAGCGAGCGAAAAGCTAAAATACAGAGATCAAATAACGCAAACACAAAGCGTTTGGATTATTCTGGAAGAATACGTGTATCTGTGATAACATGGAAACAGCAGAGATCTTCTAGAATCCTAGTACAGTACAGCTCTGGGGTGCCTGCTGACTAACAAACAAGCCTTCTTCTCTACTGTCAGTCCATTTCATCAACTCTCTTCAAATATTCATAGCATTAATACCTCATCTTTCTCCCTTTCGCCCGTGAACCACTAAATATGGTTGTTGTTTTCAGCTATCTTTTTCCTGCACCAACACACACACACACACACACACACACACCTAGTGCCAACCCTGTCGCAGCCAGCCAAACACGCGTGTCTTGCCTGAGGCCTCTAGCCAGCACTGGAGGTTAGATAGGGGTTACATTTAAATTGAAATTGAACGGAGGATTAGATTACCAGTTCTGGGAGACAGACTGGGGTTGGGATTAAAGGACCCCTACAACCAGAGCACCGATTCACATCAGCATGCACATCACACACCACCATCCATGGTGGGTAGAGGGAGCACTTTGTTGCTTTGCCTCCAAAAGTCTCCTAAATAAATATGGTCTGATTTGATTTAAAAGAGAGGGTAGAAGCGTTACAAAAAGAGAGATGCAGATGAAAGAAGAGTGCAGGGGACGGAGAGAGTGATTGATTTCCACACAGTTCTAAAGCGGTTTCCTCTGGGGCGATGGATAAAGGGAAGGAGAGAGAAAAGGATAAGAACAGAGGGACCTGGGTAATAAAGAAAGCAGACACTTCGCTGGACTCCTGTTACTGTCAACTCTTTCTTTCCCTCCATCTTTTCTTCCCCTTAACACAGACTCCCTTTATTTCTAATGGAGTCCCAAGCAACCTGAGCTCTAACTAAGCGAGTGGGAGAGGTAGATATAGAGGGAGAGACAGGTGGATGGAGGGGGAGAGGTGTGGAGGAGAGGAGTGGTCAGCGGGAGAGGACTGAGAGGGTGTTAGATGAAACGCAGAACATAATGTCTTGGGAACAGACAGCAGAGTTTAAAGTCCTGCATTCACATTAAAAAGGGAAGCGAGAGAGAGACGGGGAGAGGGAGGGGGAGCCGGAGGGAGGGAGGGGGAGCCGGAGAGAGGGAGAGACGGAGCGAGGGAGGGAGGGGGAGCCGGAGCGAGGGAGTGGGAGCCGGAGAGAGGGAGAGACGGAGCCAGAGAGGGAGAGACGGAGCGAGGGAGGGAGAGACGGAGCCAGAGAGAGGGAGAGACGGAGCCAGAGAGAGGGAGAGACGGAGCCAGAGAGAGGGAGAGACGGAGCCAGAGAGAGGGAGAGACGGAGCCAGAGAGAGGGAGAGACGAAGCCAGAGATAGGGAGAGACGGAGCCAGAGAGAGGGAGAGACGGAGCCAGAGAGAGGGAGAGACGGAGCGAGGGAGAGACGGAGCCAGAGAGAGGGAGAGACGGAGCGAGGGAGGGAGAGACGGAGCCAGAGAGAGGGAGAGACGGAGCCAGAGAGAGGGAGAGACGGAGCCAGAGAGAGGGAGAGACGGAGCCAGAGAGAGGGAGAGACGGAGCCAGAGAGAGGGAGAGACGGAGCGAGGGAGAGACGGAGCCAGAGAGAGGGAGAGACGGAGCCAGAGAGAGGGAGAGACGGAGCCAGAGAGAGGGAGAGACGGAGCCAGAGAGAGGGAGAGACGGAGCCAGAGAGAGACGGAGCGAGGGAGGGCGAGACGGAGCCAGAGAGAGGGAGAGACGGAGCGAGGGAGGGAGAGACGGAGCCAGAGAGAGGGAGAGACGGAGCCAGAGAGAGGAAGAGACGGAGCGAGGGAGGGAGAGACGGAGCGAGGGAGGGAGAGACGGAGCCAGAGAGAGGGCGAGACGGAGCCAGAGAGAGGGCGAGACGGAGCCAGAGAGAGGGCGAGACGGAGCCAGAGAGAGGGCGAGACGGAGCCAGAGAGAGGGCGAGACGGAGCGAGGGAGGGAGAGACGGAGCCAGAGGGAGGGAGAGACGGAGCCAGAGAGAGGGAGAGACGGAGCCAGAGAGAGACGGAGCGAGGGAGGGAGAGACGGAGCCAGAGAGAGGGCGAGACGGAGCCAGAGAGAGGGCGAGACGGAGCCAGAGGGAGGGAGAGACGGAGCCAGAGGGAGGGAGAGACGGAGCCAGAGAGAGGGAGAGACAGAGCCAGAGAGAGGGAGAGACGGAGCCAGAGAGAGGGAGAGACGGAGCCAGAGAGAGGGAGAGACGGAGCCAGAGAGAAACGGAGCCAGAGAGAGACGGAGCCAGAGAGAGACGGAGCCAGAGAGAGACGGAGCCAGAGAGAGGGCGAGACGGAGCCAGAGAGAGGGAGAGACGGAGCCAGAGAGAGGGAGAGACGGAGCCAGAGAGAGGGAGAGATGGAGCCAGAGAGAGGGAGAGACGGAGCGAGGGAGGGAGAGACGGAGCGAGGGAGGGAGAGACGGAGCGAGGGAGGGAGAGACGGAGCCAGAGAGAGGGCGAGACGGAGCCAGAGAGAGGGCGAGACGGAGCCAGAGAGAGGGCGAGACGGAGCCAGAGAGAGGGCGAGACGGAGCCAGAGAGAGGGCGAGACGGAGCGAGGGAGGGAGAGACGGAGCCAGAGGGAGGGAGAGACGGAGCCAGAGAGAGGGAGAGACGGAGCCAGAGAGAGACGGAGCGAGGGAGGGAGAGACGGAGCCAGAGAGAGGGCGAGACGGAGCCAGAGAGAGGGCGAGACGGAGCCAGAGGGAGGGAGAGACGGAGCCAGAGGGAGGGAGAGACGGAGCCAGAGAGAGGGAGAGACAGAGCCAGAGAGAGGGAGAGACGGAGCCAGAGAGAGGGAGAGACGGAGCCAGAGAGAGGGAGAGACGGAGCCAGAGAGAAACGGAGCCAGAGAGAGACGGAGCCAGAGAGAGACGGAGCCAGAGAGAGACGGAGCCAGAGAGAGGGCGAGACGGAGCCAGAGAGAGGGAGAGACGGAGCCAGAGAGAGGGAGAGACGGAGCCAGAGAGAGGGAGAGATGGAGCCAGAGAGAGGGAGAGACGGAGCGAGGGAGGGAGAGACGGAGAGAGCGAGGGCGAGACGGAGCGAGGGAGGGGGAGACGGAGAGATGGAGGGGAGACGGAGAGAGGGAGGGAGGGGGAGACGGAGAGAGGGAGGGAGGGGGAGACGGAGAGAGGGAGGGAGGGGGAGACGGAGAGAGGGGGGGAGGGGGAGACGGAGAGAGGGGGAGACGGAGAGAGATAGAGTGAAGGAAATAGAGAGCCAGAGGAGGATAAAGGGCTTTACTAGAATGAATGCCATGCCAATAAAACCCAAAGGATATTGAAGCTAGACTTATGAGGTGGGGATAGAATGAGAGAGAGAGAGAGAGAGAGAGGTGGTAGAGTGTGAAAGACAGTCACAGCTCCAGTTGACACAATTCCACTGCAACTAAAACTCCTTGGGAAACAGAAGTAGCTCTCTCCTCCTCGACAAACAGTGGAACAAGAGAGAGAGAGAGAGAGAGAGAGAGAGAGAGAGAGGGAGAGGGAGAGGGAGAGGGAGAGAGAGAGAGAGAGAGAGAGAGTGCTGCTTCTCTATTCTGACAACCAAGAAAGAGGGAGAGTGTTGGATGTTACTCTTAATGGAGAACTGAAGGAGTGTGAGAAATAGGGAGAGACAGAAAAGGAAGAGGAGAAGGAGGGAGAGAGGAGATTTGAGGGAGGGGAAGAGGAAATGAGGTGGCGATTAAAAAAGGGAATTGAGAGAGAGTCAGAGAGGAGAGCGAGAAAGCAGTTTGTAGCCGTGAGAATTATCATTAATAAAATCTAAAAATAACATTGGCACTTTCCCTTGGTTGGCCTGAGTAATTGTTCTAGCAGGGAAGAAGGTAATTACAGAAGGCTATTAGAATACAAGGCAGGAGCCATGAAATACTCCTACAGGAAGTGTCGCCGAGGAGGGTTAAAGGCGTTGGGCGCATGCCAATCCAGACGCAGCCTAGTGACCGCCGACTGGGGAGCAGAGATGCTGCATGACTCACCGCCATAAGGATGGTCCAAATGTTTTTTGAGAGCCGGTGTCACCGTGTCAACACAAAACACACACAGATGCTATCACTCGCCCACCGGCTCAGAGTGAGACACTCAGACAGGGAATGAGACACACACAGAGGAAGAGAAAGACGCTAATCCAAACGGACAGTTTGACATAAAATACAATCACACACATACTCACTCAAAGACCTAGAAGTCAGGCACACATGCACACACACACACACACACAGACATATACTTCTGCGACCACAAACTCGCTTAGATGAAGACGTTAATCCTCATAGACATTTTGACATACAATCAAACCAACAGAACTAAACTAACACACACAAACATTAAAGTTGCAATATGTAACTTTTTGTGCAACCCAACCAAATTCACATAGAAATGTGAGTTATGGATCTATCATTGTACTTGAAAGCAAGTTTAAGAAGCGGTTGATCTGATCTATGTGATCTATTTCTATGCTTCCCATTCTTAAGTTTTGTTTTTGCTACTTTTGGTTTTGTACCCCAGCTTCAAACAGCTGAAACAACAATATTTTTGGTTATGGGAAATATATTTCACAGTGGATTAGATGATACAATGATTCTCTACACTATACTAGTTTATTTTGTCACAAACAGAAATTAGACAAACTATTAGAGGTTTAGCAAACAGGAAATGGCAGAGCAAATTCTACATAGTGCAACTTTAATATATGCTGACAGGTAGACATAAAAACACATCGCACTGACCTGGTCTCTCTCTCTCACACACACACTAAGATGTACATGCCCATGCACACACAGATGTACATGCCCATGCACACACACACACACACACACACACACACACACACACACACACACACACACACACACACACACACACACACGCTACTACGAGCAACAACATGACCTGTCACTGTCCCTGGGAAGACAATCACAGTGGCATGCTGGCATATGAAATTACACACACACCCACACATAGCTAGCTACCTGCTGGAGGCAGACATGCAAATAGGCTAGCAGCTGCTGAGCAGAGCACGGCATAGAACAGCTCCTGAAACACACAATACTCACACAGTCCATGGTCAAACCCCTGCCCCGACCTACACTCATGTGAACACTCACTTCACTGTACATTCTAATGCTCATCGTACTAACACATGTGACAGACATTGGCATTGACATGTCACACTCCCAGCAGACATAACATAAAGCTTATGTAAGAAAACAGCAGAGTGAGGGTGAGAGACGACAGAGATACACTACACTACCTCCGGCTGCGTCTCAGATGTTGAGCCAATAACGATGGTGTTGCTGCCAGGAGAAAACCTTGTATCTCCAAAACGGATACATGAAATGAAACAGGAAACGGAAAAGATGTTCCATTTGTGAACATAATAGAACGAAACTCCAGATGGTATCGGAATACATTTCATTGGTCCCGGAGTCGTGAAACACTCAGAATAGATGAAGCAGAAATGTGATGATGATGATTAATGGGAAAAACACTGGCACCTCTGAGCTTACTGGTGAAGGTGCGTGGGATTTATTCCATGACAACGACGATGAATAAAAGAGTTGAAATAGGTCACTGTGGATGATAAACCCTGTGAGCCGACAACAAACACCTACTGATAAATACCTGCCACATTCCCATATGGGTTTCACAAACCTTAAGAGAACAGTCCTTGCTTTTGAAACAAGGTCATATTTACAGTTTGCTGCTCCCACAAGTGTTGTTTAATTCAGCCATAAAACGCTTTATTGTATAACATCTGATGTTCCTCATCTGCACTTTTCCCTGTAGCCAGGTCCAAGTTAGGGAATTCACGTCAAGCTTCAATTGGATTTTGAAAAGACATTGTAGTGATGGCTTTGGAATCAACTGCCCAGCAGCCAAGCTTCCAGTACAACGTTTCCTCTATGAAAGGAGAAAGGAGAACCCTTAACGTGACTGGTACTGAGTCCATCTGATGTACAGGGTTTAGGAGCCACTGAACACACCGATTGGCACGTGTGTTTTCTGTTACTCATTAGAAAAACAACATTTCAGTCTTGGAGTTGTGTTTCTTGTCCGATTCTGTGTTTGGTTAATGATGTTTGTCCCCCATGAGCCACTGTAGATACGGAAGCCTATTTCACTTCCTCAAAATCCCCAGAATGAATGTAAGAGAACTCAAGAGATCTGTAATGAATTTAGACATTTTCAGAGGATGTTTTCGTTGCACAATTTTACATCTAAGGCGTTTGGTGCAGTATTTCTTCAGTAAGTGAGGAAACAGCTAGTTACTAAACAGTTATTCTGGTGTCAAAATTCACTACAAAGTGTAAATAGGATAATTTTGGTCATAAAGTCGGTGAGTCACAACAGGTAAATGAAGGTTGGGTTTTGGTTTGACAATGTCCGTTTTCTCACTGACATGAGGTGAACAGCTTGTCAAACCAAAACCCAACCTTCATTTACTCACCGACTTTATGACCAAAATTATCCTATTTACACTTTGTAGTGAATTTTGACACGAGAATAACTGTTTAGTAACTAGCTGTTTTCACAACGATCGGTTGCTTTTTAAAGGCAGTCACTCTTTAAGAGTTCTACTGTTGGTGTAACAGCCACATGCTAAACCCAGTATGTTGTTTATTAGTACTATTTTGATAAACTTGGGTGTTGGAAATGGGCAGAGCGGTGGGTCGAAAGAGAAAGCCAGAGAGAGAAGAAGCCTAGAGAGAAAGAGAGAAGCTCAGAGAGAGAGGAAGCCTAGAGAGAAAGAGAGAAGCCCAGAGAGAGAGGAAGCCTAGAGAGAAAGAGAGAAGCCCAGGGAGAGAGGAAGCCTAGAGAGAAAGAGAGAAGCCCAGAGAGAGAGGAAGCCTAGAGAGAAAGAGATAAGCACAGAGAGAGAGGAAGCCTAGAGAGAAAGAGAGAAGCCCAGAGAGAGAGGAAGCCTAGAGAGAAAGAGAGAAGCCCAGAGAGAAAGAGAGAAGCCCAGAGATAGCAAGAGGAATGTGTGTGTTTACAGAAGATAAGGATAATAAGCTAAATGATGGACTGGAGTGAGGAGGCATACTATTAAACAGGACAAATATGCTTATTCAAACAGCAACTTTCACTCCCTGCAAATGAAAATATGTCCGGAAGAGATGGAGAGTGAAAGGAGGAGAAAGAGGGACTGGAAGGGCAAAAGGGTGAGAGAGAATGAGAAGAGCAGCAAGAGATGGATTAGGGAGAACGGAGTGGGAGAGAGAGGAGATAAAGGGAACAGTGCAATTTCATTTATCTAATTACATTTATCTTCCTGCTTTCACAAACAAACAACAGAGACAAATGGTGCTTGCTGAATACACACACACACACACACACACACACACACACACCAACAACGTTGCACACAGGAAGAGGCACAGAGACACACGCACGCACACATACACAAACACCCACACACTACCCTCACGGTGACCGATGCCTCGCACCCAAACAAAAACCCACCAGAAGCCAGTAGATGAAAAATAAAGAAAAAGTGAAAAAGAGAGGCAACCAAATGAGGAGGAGGGAGGACAGGAAAGATAAGGGCACAACCCAGATTGACACTGTAAAATGTATGTGTGGCCGCAAAGGGGAATGTGTGAGAGAAAGAAGTGGAAGACAGGAAATGTGATTAACACAGGTACAAGAGGGAGAGAAAATAGGTCCAACACACAGGTTGAAGGCTTTGGCCTTTGCATCCCTCTCTCTCAGTAGATTTGGTTATTTGTTTCCAGAGTGTATGTCTGTGTGTGTGTGTGTGTGTGTGTGTGTGTGTGTGTGTGTGTGTTTCAAACATCACGCCTGTCCGTCTCTGTGTATCTGATTGTGTCAATTTGTCTTAGTGTCACCCGGCTCTCCAATTTGCCATCTGTCTGACAGGGCCGCGCTGTGGGCCCTTATTGATTGGCCCACACAGCTGTCATTCTTCCTATCTGTCACAGTACCGGCCCAGGCCCATTCCCCTGCATTTCCATATAAGGACAGGTTTCTGTATTTTATGTCTGTCTTGCACCCCCCTCACCCCACCCCTTTACCACTCAACCCACCTCCCTATCATCACACTTCTTGCCCAAGCCTCCCAGCCCATCTCCATCTCTCTCCCCACCTAGCGTTGTTAGTTCTTGCGAACATCTCTCCAATGTTTCCCTCCTGCGTTTTAATCGATGGCACAAATCACAGTCAGGGGTGGTTTTTATGCAGTGATGAGCAGTTACCCAAATGGAAAGCCGGAGTGTAATAGTGACTACCTGTCATAGTGTGACATAGCTTATGAGCTGCAGACATACAGTGCATCTATCACAGGCCTGAAAATGAACACTAACAATCCTTCTCAGCCAAGCAAATTCACCATTGATTGAGGTATTCAGTAAGAAATCATTGTAGGGTTTTGTTTATTGTGTTGTTTTCCAATGGACACTTTAGTTCCTGTCTGCTGACCAATGAGATAGTATTTCCTAACCATGTGACCTAAATGAGACCTTGTTCTCAACTAGCCTACCTGGTTAAATAAATGTGAAATAAAAATCTGGAAAAACTGGTTATAGCCGTTCAGGAACGCTGCGTTCATAATCAATTTTATTTGTCACATGCGTCGTAAACAACCGGTGTATACCAGGGCTTCTGTTAACCGGTAACTCCCAGCTTTTGGCCCAAAAAATATGTGATCAGGTCACATGGTTGTCCGGGAGAAAAAAAATCCATGACAAAATAATGCTTTTTATTCATTGATGTAAATACCAGTCCATGTGTTCAAACTTCAATGGCAAATATATTTCATAGGATAATAAATCCTCAAGCTGCTGGGAAATTAGTGTTGGGTTTGTTTTTACTCACGCAAAAGACTTGAGGTCCTCACAAGGGACTTCAGCTAAGTGTACCCCGACTGGGCAAAAATGGCAAAGATTGAGTTGATTATCCCCGTTCCCAGTGTGCCTGCCGAAAGGGGACTCTTTCTCAAAAACAGAGTAAGGACTTCCTCAAGATCGTGCCTTCTTGAAGACAAAGTAACGAGACTGATGCACATCAAGCTGCTCCATAGAGTTGGACAGTTTTGACTTCCCATCAGTAGTGGCTCACTTTGAGCAGGCCACGGTTAGCTGCAAGCGCAAGTCAATTAGAGGCAAATGATAGTGTTGGTCAGACCCGGTCCAAGCAGTTCTGCTGCCGCCCTAGGCAAGATTCACATATGACGACCCTGTGTAGTATAAAGATTTGGACCGGATTGATAGAGTAGAGTAATGATTTGTATCATTCGGAGCAATTGGTGCATTTCTGTTGAGCTTATTCAGTAGCACTTGGAAACAAAACAATGTTGCCAACTACTCACATCAGAGAGTTACAATGTTGCAATAACTAGACAGCCAACTGCCTATAGTAAGAAACAGAGTTGTCAATAAGCCACTGAAATGATGGGGCGGTGACTTGGAACGAGGTGAAATGTTTTAACAACAAAACCAAGAACACGCCACTAACATAAGGCAGTACGCCGAAACACAAGAACAATACCAACTGGTGAGTGAACATGGGAGAGTGACATATAAAGGGGAGAAAATGATGAAGGTAATGGAGTCCAGGTGTGAATCATAATGATTCACAGGTGCGAGTAATGATGAGTGGCAGGTGTGCGTAATGATGAATCCCAGGACCGGTGGTTAATACTCTGGCAACATCGTACGCTGGAGGGGAGGAGCAGACGTGACAGCCACGTACAGTACCAGTAAAACATTTGGACACACCTCCTCATTCAAGGGTTTTTCTTTATTTGTATTATTTTCTACATTGTAGAATAATAGTGAAGACATCAAAACTATGAAATAACACATATGGAATCATGTAGTAACCAAGAAAGTGTTAAATAAATCAAAAGTATATTTTATATTTGATATTCTTCAAAGTAGCCACCCTTTGCCTTGATGAAAGCTTTGCACACTCTTGGCATGGTATTTCATAGTTTTGATGTCTTCAGTATTTTGCTACAATGTAGAAAATAGTAAAGAAAACCCCTGGAATGAGAAGGTGTGTCCAAACTTTTGAGTGGTACAGTATATCAAATATCACACAATTCACGACCCAGTGATAGTTCAAATTACAATAAACATAACATTTGTTAACATAATCCAGTAGAACTGTAAAAAAAAAAAAAAGAGTAAGAGTTCTTTTGAGTGCTTTCATAAATGCATGGAGCGGGCCTCGTTTCACTGGACAGAGAAAATAAGCTTTCTCTCAATGAACCAATGGATTTTCTTTACTTACATACTGAATTAGATTGTCCAACATCAGTTTTCTAATTCTTTCATTTTGTGGCCGCCTAGAGCGTGCTCTTTCCACTGCTGTGGTTTTCAATCGCAGCAGGAGTGGGGCGGGCCTGCCTGGTCATGGCTACAAGGGCTCCAGCTTTTGTCAAACCTTTGCATTTTAGCTACCCTAAAGCTTTTCCTAACCTGCTACATGAATTCTCCTAACATGCTGCATGAATTCTAACCTGCTACAAAAATCTAATCTGACATTAATTTGACAAAAATTGGATTCCTTGTAGCCATGACCGGCCAGCCCTGGAGTTCAGAGACAACCCTGTTTGGTTCCTTATTAGGCCTGATTAAAATGTTAATGCCTAGGCTAAATTAAATTAGAGGCCTGAAAACAGCTGTGTTTCATTTACTCATTAAAATGTTCAAACAAATAGCCCATAGTACAGGTTGTTCGCAAATTATATTATACAAATATTATTTTTTGAAGTTGTGTTTAATTACTGTGTAGACAACTTGTTCTTCACGACTAAAAGTTATTTTCATTTTATTTATGATATTGATTTATGATTTATAGCAGGGATGAAGATGCAATGGGCAATGTTTTGCTTTAAAAAAATAACCTTTCATGTAGGTATAAGACCATTGTTTTACTTTATTACAACTTTACAGGCTAATTTCTAGTCTGTTAAGATGATTTACAAGAATGTAAATGTGATTGTGAGCACCGTGTGTGGACGCCCTAATGCATTACGCACCCAATGCATATGGATGTCTGGTAAATTTCTCAAATGTCCTGTAAATTTAAATCGTGCCGGTCATATTGTCCGGCGCCACATTTTCCCAAAGGAAACCCTGGTGTAGACTAACAGTGACATTTTTACGGACCCTTCCCAACAGTGCAGAGAAATAAAGACAAAGAATAGACAAGGAATAACTACATGATGTGGAACGATAACTTGGCTATATACACAGGGTACCAGTACCGAGTCGATGTGCAGGGTTACGACGTCATCGAGGTAGATATGGACACATAGATCGGGATAAAGTGACTAGGCAACAGGATAGATAATAAACACAATGAAGTGGGAAGGTAGTATTTACAAAATACGACTGTTGAAAACTCCAGTTGAACAGCCCTCTAACTGGTAATTACTAATGGTAAACCTGTCTATCATCCCCAGGCTCGGAGTTTCCCACCTGCACCTCTCTGACGTCATTTGTCATCAAAAAAGACAGCAAGCATCTTCAGTAGTTGTTCATGGTAAGAAATAAATGAAAATTGTTGATTCAAAATGAATTCTGTTCATCTTCCTTTTGATTTAGAAAGTGAAAGCAACTCTGGATATACTTTTTATGTGTAGAAACTGAGCAAAACAATCACAAGCCTTCTAATGGCCTCCAGGTTTGATGGAATATCCCAGTTCAAAACGTTTGGTCTGCTTCTTGGTTTCATTTTTGCATTTTTGCCACGGAAAATATATTGCGATACTATTATTATATTTACGACTTCACACTTGGTTATGAACGCAGCATAAGGCCCAGAGTTTTTCCTGGTAAAATGGAAAAAAGTCAGGTCCTTAGGTTTACTACCACAAAAGCACTGGCCATGCAGAGAGCTCAAGCCTATCATTATAGAATGTGAGAGGCTGGCGGCAGATGTGCTATTTGACAGCTAATTCACGTAATGACCTGCAAACAAAAAACTCTCTGTAGAGAGTCTATAAAAGCATGTCTGAACATGTCTGAAGTGTCAGTCTTTGATCTAGCCAGTCAGAGGTATGGGCACTGACCTGTACTCAGTGTGTAGCAATCCCGATGGGCTCCTTCATGATGGGACCAGCATTTGATGATAGCCTCATTGCTAAACGACTTGGCACCTTAACTACCTCTTTTATCATTATCCATTCATCCTTATCCCTCTTTCTCACCTCCCCTGGTGCTCAAAGAGATAAGACTAAGGCCCATTTTTAGATGAGGTAGAATTGAATGGGTTTGGTGTGTGTGTGTGGGGGGGGGGGGTTCATTTCCGCCTCATCTACCTCCAGCTCATCCTTCTTGCTGAGCCAATCAGAGTCCTCAGGGACAGTCGATCTCCAGCAGAGCCCAAAGAACTCAGCTCATTGCAGAACAGAACACACACACACACACACACACACACACACACTCACCATATAGATATACAAATCTTACACACACACTCACCACATGTACACTCTACAAACAACTCTTGACACACTTAGACCCCCTATCAACACACCCAGAACATTGCCTTATAATGTGTGAGAGGACCACCCTGCAAGGTGATGGAGGACGCCAGTCCTGCTGTGTGTGTACGTGAAGTGTGAGCACATGTGAAAGTGTGTGACACCAGGCTCTCAGGAGAGATTATAGAGCCAATCTACTTCAGCCACAACAGTCATCTCATCTAGCACACAGCAATTACCCCCATCACACACTAGCAGTGTTGTTCGCAGATATGAAAGAGAGAGAGAGAGAGAGAGAGAGAGAGAGAGAGAGAGAGAGAGAGAGAGAGAGAAAGAGAGAGAGAGAGAATGAATAGACTAGAATGAGAGAGAAGAGAAGGGGGAGAAAGGGAGATGCAGAAGAAGGATGGAGGGAGAAAGGGAGGGGGAGAGAAGAAAATGGGAGGAACAGGGGCAGGATTTTTTCTGCCATTGAAATCCTTAGGTGTAAAGACTTTTTTTTTTATTGCAATATATTCAACTCCATGGCAGAATGTGTAGAATTACAGGAAATTAGCTATAAAACTGCTAAATGTATCTTAGCTCCATGGAGAAATCTGTAGAATTTCCAGAAATAGGTATAAATATACAAAAATGTCTCTACACCTCTAAAATGTTCTCTGAAACTCAGCTGTGCCAACCGTGCCCCCTGCCACCACCCCCTGCCCCACCCCCTGCCACGCCCACCACCTAAGCCCCTTTTTTGCTCCAGAATAAAAGCAGATGGGGGTAAGGAATAGAGGTTAATGATGAGAGGTAAAGAAGAGATGAAAGAGTACAATGAAGAGTGAGTGGCATCAGGGCAGGATGGGGAGAGAGAAGTGGAGAATGGAGAGAGTGGAGGAGTGGAGAATGGAGAGGATGAAGGAGTGGAGGAGTGGAGAATGGAGAGAGAGAAGGAGTGGAGGAGTTGAGAATGGAGAGAGAGAAGGAGTGGAGAATGGAGAGAGAGAAGGAGTGGAGGAGTGGAGAATGGAGAGGGTGAAGGAGTGGAGGCGTGATGTGTGTCCTGTGTTCCAGGGGTCTGAGCAGAGTGAGCAGCAGGGCAGGATGGGGAGAGAGAAGTGGAGAATGGAGAGAGTGGAGGAGTGGAGGAGTGGAGAAGTGGAGAATGGAGAGAGTGGAGGAGTGATGTGTGTCCTGTGTTCCAGGGGTCTGAGCAGAGTGAGCAGCAGGGCAGGATGGGGAGAGAGAAGTGGAGAATGGAGAGAGTGGAGGAGTGGAGAATGGAGAGGGTGAGGAGTGGAGGAGTGGAGAATGGAGAGGGTGAAGGAGTGGAGGAGTGGAGAATGGAGAGAGTGAAGGAGTGGAGGAGTGGAGAATGGAGAGAGTGGAGGAGTAGAGAATTGAGAGAGGGAAGGAGTGGAGGAGTGGAGAATGGAGAGAGAGAAGGAGTGGAGGAGTGGAGAATGGAGATAGTGAAGGAGTGGAGGAGTGGAGAATGGAGAGAGAGGAGTGGAGGAGTGGAGAATGGAGAGAGAGAAGGAGTGGAGGAGTGGCGAATGGAGAGAGAAGGAGTGGAGGAGTGGAGAATGGAGAGAGAGAAGGAGTGGAGGAGTGGAGAATGGAGAGAGTGGAGGAGTAGAGAATGGAGAGAGAGAAGGAGTGGAGAATGGAGAGAGAGAAGGAGTGGAGGAGTAGAGAATGGAGAGAGAGAAGGAGTGGAGGAGTGGAGAATGGAGAGGTTGAAGGAGTGGAGGCGTGATGTGTCCTGTGTTCCAGGGGTCTGAGCAGAGTGAGCAGCAGCCGTGCAGTTGTGAGCTGCAGAGCAATTACACTTATCTACTCATTAACAACCAGGGTAATTGACTACATGGGTCTGCACTGAAACACTGAGCGAGAGATGGATATAGAGGGAGAGAATAGGAGGGGGAGGGGGAGAGAGGGAATGAGAGTGAGGGGGGAGAGAGAGAGAAAGGTGGAGAATGACAGCGGTGAGGGAAGAGAGACATACTGTAGGAGAAAGAGAACACATTTCAGCTGGGGAAAAGGGAAAGAACAGGGAAAGGGGAGAAGGGGTGGACGAGAGGATAACATAAGAATGGGAGTGAGGGAAGCGGAGTGAATAAGTGGATGAGAAAGGTGTGTGTACATGCCTGTGTGTGTGTATATATATATATATATATATATATATATATATATATATATATATATATAGAGTAACAGCTGAGTGAATGATGGGACTGGTTCTGCAGGGCTGGTGAAAGAGCTAGCTAGACCGCCTTCACACAGGGAGGTACTTAGGGACAACATATACCTATAGACACATTGTATATTCACAATGACAAACTAATCTGCCTCCACTGACACACTAGCAGAGAACAAAGGGAAACCTTACACCAGTATCTGGTCCTAGAAGTGCTCTGTATGAAACGTGCAACGTTTCAACACTGACTGAGTCGTCGTCAGGACACACTTTTAACCCAGTAATATTACACAGCATGTAAAACTGGTTTCCTGGGACTAGGTGACACACTGATGCCAGCTCAGCAGTTTCTCTGGGGCAGCTCGCAGGACTCGTCTACAGCATGTCGTACTACTCTAATGACTGTCCAGTACATTTAATAGGGCAGGGCTGAAATATGGAAGACATGTTGCTATAGGCCTACAAGTCTTGATTCAACTACCTCAACTAATCATCAAACCCTTGATTAGTTGAATCAGGTGTGCTTGTGGGACCGGAGTTGAGAAACACTGGTCTAGTATGTGAATCGACTCGTGAAACACTGGTCTAGTATGTGAATCGACTCGTGAAACACTGGTCTAGTATGTGAATCGACTCGTGAAACACTGGTCTAGTATGTGAATCGACTCGTGAAACACTGGTCTAGTATGTGAATCGACTCGTGAAACACTGGTCTAGTATGTGAATCGACTCGTGAAACACTGGTCTAGTATGTGAATCGACTCGTGAAACACTGGTCTAGTATGTGAATCGACTCGTGAAACACTGGTCTACTATGTGAATCGACTCGTGAAACACTGGTCTACTATGTGAATCGACTTGTGAAACACTGGTCTAGTATGTGAATCGACTCGCTCTGTCACTGCAATAAGGTGCAATGGCTTTTCATTGACATTCATCTTTTCACCTCCAGTAGCAGGAACACGGTCCTCCCTGTTTCTCCCTGTTCCTCCCTGTGCTCCTGTGATGTAGGGGGGGGGGGGACCTCGTTACCCTGACATGATACCTCAACATCATTCCTCTGATCTAACACAAGCCTGGTCTAAGCTAGGCTCACCAGTTGGGTGGCAGCAGGCCTCAACATGAGAGACGGAAATTGGAAGAAAGGGAGAAAGTGTGAGTGAGAGAGAGAGCGAACGTGTGAGTGAGAGAGAGAGAGAACGTGTGAGTGAGAGAGAGAGAGAACGTGTGAGTGAGCGAGAGAGAACGTGTGAGTGAGGGAGAAGGTGTGAATGTGTGTGCGAGAGAGAGAGAGAGAGAGAGAGAGAGAGAGAGAGAGAGAGAGAGAGAGAGAGAGAACGTGTAAATGAGAGAGGTGGGGGGGGGGGGATTTGTCTACTGTGATGATGGCTGGCTGAATTTCCCCCACAGAAATACATTGCCCCCTGTTGCATCACAAGCAAAGCAAGAGCATGAGAGAAAAGGAGAGAGAAGAGAAGAAAGCTCTCCATATTACTCTGTCAGTCTGTCTGTCTGTCTGACTCTTGCTCTTTACTCCCCTCCCCCTCTCTATCTCTCAACATAGCTGAGCTGGTAGTGTAGGGGGATTTACAAAGTCATTCTGAAAGTGGAAGTGATTCTTCTGTTCCAACGGTTGCCCAAGTTGAGCCAATAAGATTTGCTCTTGGAATGACCTTCTTAAAAACACCCCTGAACCCCCTCCTAAACACACATACAAACACACACGCACACAAACACACACACATACACACACATACAGCTGCACAAACATGGGCCAACATGCTAGACAGGAACAGGAAATGGCTTTTCTCCGTTTGACGTGCCACAAACAAACTGCATGCTGCAGGCCCATTTCTGATAGCTCTCCCCCAGTACTCTGCAGGAGTGACTCTACATGAATATGGAGATGAGGATTTGGAGTTGAAAGCCACAGAGAGAGAAGAGAGAGAGGGAGCAGCTGGGTTCCACGGTAGCTTTACCTGACTACACTCTGGGACCTGGCGGGATTTACTCACTGGATTTAGACTACCTTGTGTGTGTGTGTGTGTGTGTGTGTGTGTGTGTGTGTGTGTGTGTGTGTGTGTGTGTGTGTGTGTGTGTGTGTGTGTGTGTGTGGCAGCATCAGTGCTGATGCGCCAGTCAAGGGGTCACTGTAGACAAAGTGCGAGGAGCAGCAGGTCACAGAGTTATCAGACACAGACATGTCTGGGCTGCTCCCACTCTCATCCTCAATACCTCTTCTCCTTCACACAAATCCCTCTCACACCTGAACAGCTTTCTCCCTCTATCCCGCTCACAGTCGGCAAACACACACACACAGACACACACACACACACACAAAAACGCACAGACACACGCACACACTCCTGTTTCCTCACCTGAATGCACAGTATAACACTCATCCACTTGGCTCCCTCCCTCTTTCCCTCCCTCCCTCTCTCCTTCAGTTAATTTGCCTTCCCTGCATTAGTTTCACTTGAGATAAATCTATAGGTTTCTCGATCTCCCAGGCATCCATGTATATTCAGCTCTACACCCATATAAAAGGGCCATTTACAGTGCATTTGGAAAGTATTCAGACTAGAGGTCTCCCGATTAATCGGCATGGCCGATTTCAAGTTCATAACAAATCGGTAATCTGCCTTTTTGGACGCCGATTCTGGCCAATAACATTGCAATCCACAAGGAGACTGCGTGGCAGGCTGACCACCTGTTACTCCACAAGGAGACTGCGTGGCAGGCTGACCACCTGTTACTCCACAAGGAGACTGCGTGGCAGGCTGACCACCTGTTACTCCACAAGGAGACTGCGTGGCAGGCTGACCACCTGTTACTCCACAAGGAGACTGCGTGGCAGGCTGACCACCTGTTACTCCACAAGGAGACTGCGTGGCAGGCTGACCACCTGTTACTCCACAAGGAGACTGCGTGGCAGGCTGACCACCTGTTACTCCACGAGGAGACTGCGTGGCAGGCTGACCACCTGTTACTCCACGAGGAGACTGCGTGGCAGGCTGACCACCTGTTACACGAGTGAACCTGCATAGTTAGTTAAAAGAAATTCATGTTAGCAGGCAATATTAACTAGGGAAATGGAGTCACTTTTCTTGCGTTCAGTGCAAGCAGAGTCAGGGAATATGCAACAGTTTGGGCTGCCTGGCTCGTTGCAAACTGTGAACTAATTTGCCAGAACTGCACATAATTATGACATAACATTGAAGGTTGTGCAATGTAACAGCATTATGACGCGTCATAATTCCTATAATAACTACAACCTAAAACTTCTTAACTGGGAATATTGAACCACCATATGTTCTCATGTTCTGAGCAAGGAACTTTAACGTTAGCTTTATTACATGGCACATACTGCACTTTTACTTTCCAACACTGTTTTTGCATTATTTAAATGAAATTCAATTTGTTTCATTATTTATTTGAGATACAAATAGATTTTATTTCTGTATATTAAGTTAAAATAAAAGTGTTCATTGTTCATTCAGTATTGTTGTAATTGTCATTATTACATATATATATATATACATATATATATATATATATATTTAAAAAATAATATATATAGCTTTTTTTGGTCCTCCAATAAATCGGCATCGGGGTTGAAAATCATAATTGGTCTCTAATTCAGACCCCTTGAGTTTTTTCACATTTTGTTACGTTTTAGCCTTATTCTAAAATGTATATAAAAATATCTCACCAATCTACACACAATAGCCCATAATGACAAAGCAAAAACAGGTTTTTAGAAATGTTTGCAAACGAACCACTCTTGCTGTCTCTGCCTGGCCGGTTCCCCTCTTTCCACTGGGATTCTCTGCCTCTAACCCTATTACAGGGGCTGAGTCACTGGCTTACTGGTGCTCTTTCATGCCGTCCCTAGGAGGGGTGCGTCACTTGAGTCACTGATGCAATCTTCCTGTCTGGGTTGGCGCCCCCCCTGGGTTGGCTCCCCCCTTGGGTTGTGCCGTGGCGGAGATCTTTGTGGGCTATATTCGGCCTTGTCTCAGGATGGTAAGTTGGTGGTTGAAGATATCCCTCTAGTGGTGTGGGGGCTGTGCTTTGGCAAAGTGGGTGGGGTTATATCCTTCCTGTTTGGCCTTGCCCGGGGGTATCATCGGATGGGGCCACAGTGTCTCCTGACCCCTCCCGTCTCAGCCTCCAGTATTTATGCTACAGTAGTTTATGTGTCGGGGGGTTAGGGTCAGTTTGTTATATCTGGAGTAATTCTCCTGTCTTGTGTGAATTTAAGTATGCTCTCTCTAATTCTCTATTTCTTTCTCTCTCTTGGAGGACCTGAGCCCTAAGGCCATACCTAAGGACTACCTGGCATGATGACTCCTTGCTTTCCCCAGTCCACCTGGCCGTGCTGCTGCTCCAGTTTCAACTGTTCTGCCTGCGGCTATGGAATCCTGACCTGTTCACCGGACGTGCTACCTATCCCAGACCTGCTGTTTTCAACTCTCTAGAGACAGCAGGAGTGGTAGATACTTTTAATGATCGGCTATGAAAAGCCAACTGACATTTACTCCTGAGGTGCTGACTTGCTGCATCCTCGACAACTACTGTGATTATTATTATTTGACCATGCCGGTCATTTATGAACATTTGAACATCTTGGCCATGTTCTGTTATAATCTCCACCTGGCACAGCCAGAAGAGGACTGGCCACCCCTCATAGCCTGGTTCCTCTCTAGGTTTTGGCCTTTTTAGGCCAAACGTGCTTCAACACCTGCATTGCTTGCTGTTTGGGGTTCAAGGCTGGGTTTCTGTACAGCACTTTGAGATATCAGCTGATGTAAGAAGGGCTATATAAATACATTTGATTTGATTTATTCAGTTTGGACTGGCGGCCAGCTCTAAGAAGAGTCTTGGTGGTTTCAAACTTCTTCCATTTAAGAATGATGGAGGCCACTGTGTTCTTGGGGACCTTCAACGCTGCAGACATTTTCTGGTACCCTTCCCCAGATCTGTGCCTCGACACAATCCTGTCTCGGAGTTCTAAGGACAATTCCTTCAACCTCATTGCTTGTTTTTTGCTCTGATGCACTGTCAACTGTAAGGAACTCATAAGGAGTCTCATAGTAATGTCACGTTCATCGTAAGGAGGAGACCGAGGTGCAGCGTGATGAGAATACATTCTTCTTTTAATGACGGAAGAACACTTAAACAAACTATACAAAACAACAAAACCAACGTGAAGCTATGAACAACGAGTGCTGACACATGATACATAGACAATAACCCACGAAATAGGATTTAATAAAAACACCTAGACTAGAAACAACCCCATAAACATACAAAAACCCTAGACAGGACAAAAACACATATATATAACCCTCGTCATACCCTGACCTAACCAAAATAATAAAGAAAACAAAGAGTACTAAGGTCAGGGCGTGACAAGCAAAGGGTCTGAATACTTATATTGTACTGTTTTATATCTGCTTTTTATTTTGTTTATACATTTGCAAAAATATCTAAAAACCTGTTTTCGCTTTGTCATTATGAGGTATTGTGTGTAGATTGATGAGGAAAATGTTTTATTTAATCCATTTTAGAATATGTCTGTGACGTACCAAAATGTGGAAAAAGTTAATGGGTCTGAATACTTTCCGAATGCACTGTATGTTGGGGAGATAGGAATCTCTGTAGCGCAGTGCAGCAGGGCTATACTAGATGAATTATGTATTGGATGGAATCTGCAGATCTAGGGGGTCAGGGAGGGTCAGAGAGGGACAGGAGGGACTGCAAGGGTCCTGTCTCTATCATGCCCTTCCCGACTTCTCATTATTATCATCAGTATCATCATTATTGTCAACATAATCATCATCGATGTCATATCTCTGATTTGCCCTTTTCAGACTTTTAATCTAGTCTTGCTGATCATCATCATCACTCCAGGAGTCTCAGCATAGTTGCTATCTTCTCATTTCCTCCTGTGTCTACTGATGAAGGCCACAACCATTAATTACGTCCAAAAGTCCATTCCCATTCTAATGACAGTGTGTTTGTTTGGCCTGTTTGGCCTGTTGGCTCAGCCCCTAGTTGTGAAAGAGACATTATTAAAATGACTTACAGATGTAATCTTTCTCCTTTCCCCTCTCTCCCCCCAAAATAACTCACTGTAATATCCCCACCAGGATTAAATTAAATCTGAATCCCTCTTTCTCC
This sequence comes from Oncorhynchus mykiss, assembly GCF_057628025.1. NCBI lineage: Eukaryota > Metazoa > Chordata > Actinopteri > Salmoniformes > Salmonidae > Oncorhynchus > Oncorhynchus mykiss. The sequence goes on from NC_143024.1 coordinate 25,234,912, forward strand.
TTCTCTCTCTCCCTGCTCTCTTTCTTTCACCCACTCTCTCACTCATTTCCTCCTCAACCCCGCCTCCTCAGGTTAAATGTTTCTCCTCGTACACACACCAAACTAACTACCAGCTTCAGCAAAACATTGCTAGCGGTCTTCAGCTAACCGGTCAGCTAACCGGTCATCAGCTAACCTTTAGCTCGGAAAGCTCTCGCCAGTTCGAACAACGCGACTCTAACCAGAGCATAACGGACCTATCTATTATTTTATTTTTATTTTTCACCCCCGGATTCCCATCGCAAACGGAACATTTTGAGCTCCTGGGCTACAATATCCAGACCCACGACCGGTCCATTGATGTCACCGCATGAAGAGGAATAAACAGACTCCCCCCATCGCGACGTCCCCAAAGGCTAACTCTCTAGCCCTTGCTATCTCCTTGCTTGCAAATTCGGCCTGCTAACTGCTAGCTTGTTTAGCCCGGTCCGCTAACTGCTACCGTGTTTAGCACCGTCTACTAACTGTTAGCTTGTTAGCACAGGCCTGCTAACCATCTGAATCGCCGCGTCCCAAACACTCACTGAACCCATATTTACTTTCTATCCCTTTTCGATTTTTTATTTGTTTATACCTTCCGGTAACCTGCCTCACCCAATGTGATACGGAACCGCTATTATCTTTACACTTTTAGAACACACTCAAGAACCTTCAGAAGCTAACCAGCTAACTGGCTACAAGCTATTTAGTCATTGTTAGTTTTCTAACCTGGATAACACTCGCCAGTCCAGCTTCCCTGCCCCATCCACCGCTGCCCCTTGGACACTGATCACTTGGCTACATAGCTGATGCATGCTGGACTGTCCATTAATTCACGGTAATCCATTCTGCTTGTTTATGTTTTATCTGTCGGCCCCAGCCGCATTTAGGCTCTGTGTGTAGTTAATCCGACCCTCTCTGCCTAATCAATCGCCATTCTACCTGCTGTTGTTGTGCTAGCTGATTAGCTGTTGTTGTCTCACCTACTGTTTTAGCTAGCTCTCCCAATTCAACACCTGTGATTACTGTATGCCTTGCTGTATGTCTCTCTCAAATGTCAATATGCCTTGTATACTGTTGTGCAGGTTAGTTATCATTGTTTTAGTTTACAATGGAGCCCCTAGTTCCACTCTTTATACCCCTGATACCTCCTTTGTCCCACCCCCCACACATGCGGTGACCTCACCCATTACAACCAGCATGTCCAGAGATACAACCTCTCTCATCATCACCCAGTGCCTGGGCTTACCTCCGCTGTACCCGCACCCCACCATACCCCTGTCTGCGCATTATGCCCTGAATATATTCTACCATGCCCAGAAACCTGCTCCTCTTATTCTCTGTCCCCAACGCCCTAGGCGACCAGTTTTGATAGCCTTCAGCCGCACCCTCATACTACTCCTTCTCTGTTCCGCGGGTGATGTGGAGGTAAACCCAGGCCCTGCATGTCCCCAGGCACCCTCATTTGTTGACTTCTGTGATCGAAAAAGCCTTGGTTTCATGCATGTCAACATCAGAAGCCTCCTCCCTAAGTGTGTCTTACTCACTGCTCTAGCACACTCTGCTAACCCTGATGTCCTTGCCGTGTCTGAATCCTGGCTCAGGAAGGCCACCAAAAATTCTGAGATTTCCATACCCAACTATAACATCTTCCGTCAAGATAGAACTGCCAAAGGGGGAGGAGTTGCAGTCTACTGCAGAGATAGCCTGCAAAGTAATGTCATACTCTCCAGGTCCATACCCAAACAGTTCGAACTACTAATTTTGAAAATTACTCTCTCCAGAAATAAGTCTCTCACTGTTGCCGCCTGCTACCGACCCCCCTCAGCTCCCAGCTGTGCCCTGGACACCATTTGTGAATTGATCGCCCCCCATCTAGCTTCAGAGTTTGTTCTGTTAGGTGACCTAAACTGGGATATGCTTAACACCCCGGCAGTCCTACAATCTAAGCTAGATGCCCTCAATCTCACTCAAATCATCAAGGAACCCACCAGGTACAACCCTAACTCTGTAAACAAGGGCACCCTCATTGACGTCATCCTGACCAACTGGCCCTCCAAATACACCTCCGCTGTCTACAACCAGGATCTCAGCGATCACTGCCTCATTGCCTGTATCCGCTACGGAGCCGCAGTCAAACGACCACCCCTCATCACTGTCAAACGCTCCCTAAAACACTTCTGTGAGCAGGCCTTTCTAATCGACCTGGCCCGGGTATCCTGGAAGGACATTGACCTCATCCCGTCAGTTGAGGATGCCTGGTCTTTCTTTAAAAGTAACTTCCTCACCATTTTAGATAAGCATGCTCCGTTCAAAAAATGCAGAACTAAGAACAGATATAGCCCCTGGTTCACTCCAGACCTGACTGCCCTCGACCAGCACAAAAACATCCTGTGGCGGACTGCGCTAACATCGAATAGTCCCCGCGATATGCAACTGTTCAGGGAAGTCAGGAACCAATACACACAGTCAGTCAGGAAAGCTAAAGCCAACTTCTTCAGGCAGAAGTTTGCATCCTGTAGCTCCAACTCCAAAAAGTTCTGGGACACTGTGAAGTCCATGGAGAACAAGAGCACCTCCTCCCAGCTGCCCACTGCACTGAGACTAGGTAACATGGTCACCACCGATAAATCCATGATTATCGAAAACTTCAACAAGCATTTCTCAACGGCTGGCCATGCCTTCCGCCTGGCTACTCCAACCTCGGACAACAGCTCCCCCCCCCCCGCAGCTACTCGCCCAAGCCTCTCCAGGTTCTCCTTTACCCAAATCCAGATAGCAGATGTCCTGAAAGAGCTGCAAAACCTGGACCCGTACAAATCAGCTGGGCTGGACAATCTGGACCCTCTATTCCTGAAACTATCCGCCGCCATTGTCGCAACCCCTATTACCAGCCTGTTCAACCTCTCTTTCATATCGTCTGAGATCCCCAAGGATTGGAAAGCTGCCGCAGTCATCCCCCTCTTCAAAGGGGGCGACACCCTGGACCCAAACTGTTACAGACCTATATCCATCCTGCCCTGCCTATCTAAGGTCTTCGAAAGCCAAGTCAACAAACAGGTCACTGACCATCTTGAATCCCACCGTACCTTCTCCGCTGTGCAATCTGGTTTCCGAGCCGGTCACGGGTGTACCTCAGCCACGCTCAAGGTACTAAACGATATCATAACCGCCATCGATAAAAGACAGTACTGTGCAGCCGTCTTCATAGACCTTGCCAAGGCTTTCGACTCTGTCAATCACCGTATTCTTATCGGCAGACTCAGTAGCCTCGGTTTTTCGGATGACTGCCTTGCCTGGTTCACCAATTACTTTGCAGACAGAGTTCAGTGTGTCAAATCGGAGGGCATGCTGTCCGGTCCTCTGGCAGTCTCTATGGGGGTGCCACAGGGTTCAATTCTCGGGCCGACTCTTTTCTCTGTATATATCAATGATGTTTCTCATGCTGCGGGCGATTCCCTGATCCACCTCTACGCAGACGACACCATTCTATATACTTCCGGCCCGTCCTTGGACACTGTGCTATCTAACCTCCAAACGAGCTTCAATGCCATACAGCACTCCTTCCGTGGCCTCCAACTGCTCTTAAACGCTAGTAAAACCAAATGCATGCTTTTCAACCGTTCGCTGCCTGCACCCGCACGCCTGACCAGCATCACCACCCTGGATGGTTCCGACCTTGAATATGTGGACATCTATAAGTACCTAGGTGTCTGGCTAGACTCTAAACTCTCCTTCCAGACCCATATCAAACATCTCCAATCGAAAATCAAATCAAGAGTCGGCTTTCTATTCCGCAACAAAGCCTCCTTCACTCACGCCGCCAAACTTACCCTAGTAAAACTGACTATCCTACCGATCCTCGACTTCGGCGACGTCATCTACAAAATTGCTTCCAACACTCTACTCAGCAAACTGGATGCAGTTTATCACAGTGCCATCCGTTTTGTCACTAAAGCACCTTATACCACCCACCACTGCGACTTGTATGCTCTAGTCGGCTGGCCCTCGCTACATATTCGTCGCCAGACCCACTGGCTCCAGGTCATCTACAAGTCCATGCTAGGTAAAGCTCCGCCTTATCTCAGTTCACTGGTTACGATGGCAACACCCATCCGTAGCACGCGCTCCAGCAGGTGTATCTCACTGATCATCCCTAAAGCCAACACCTCATTTGGCCGCCTTTCGTTCCAGTTCTCTGCTGCCTGTGACTGGAACGAATTGCAAAAATCGCTGAAGTTGGAGACTTTTATCTCCCTCACCAACTTCAAACATCTGCTATCTGAGCAGCTAACCGATCGCTGCAGCTGTACATAGTCTATTGGTAAATAGCCCACCCATTTTCACCTACCTCATCCCCATACTGTTTTTATTTATTTATTTTTATTTTTCTGCTCTTTTGCACACCAATATCTCTACCTGTACATAACCATCTGATCATTTATCACTCCAGTGTTAATCTGCATAATTGTAATTATTTGCCTACCTCATGCCTTTTGCACACAATGTATATATAGACTCCCCTTTTTTTCTACTGTGTTATTGACTTGTTAATTGTTTACTCCATGTGTAACTCTGTGTTGTCTGTTCACACTGCTATGCCTTATCTTGGCCAGGTCGCAGTTGCAAATGAGAACTTGTTCTCAACTAGCCTACCTGGTTAAATAAAGGTGAAATAAAAAAATAAAAAAAAAAAAATAAAAAAAGTATGCATCTCATAACCTCTGACATCCTCTCATCGCTAGAAGACATATTTTTGCGGACATCGAAAATATGTTTTTAAAATACATTTCTTATACGGATATCAAAACGGCGTCTTAAATGGATGTCGAAAATACGTCTTTTAAGAGTCACGACTTCCGCCGAAGTTCGGGCGGCGTTCTGCGGTCGACGTCACCGGCTTTCTAGCCATCGCCGCGCCATTTTTCATGTATCTATTTGTTTTGTCTTGTTCCCTGCACACCTGGTTTCCCTTCCCCAATCAATCTACATGTATTTATTCCTCTGTTCCCCATCATGTCTTTGTGTAAGATTGTTTGTGTTACGTGTTTGTTGTTGACGCGCCAGACTGGTTTGTTTTTTCCGTGTTATTTTTCAAGAAGATGTTTATTGTTAAACATAATTCTTGTGACTGTTTTGCGTGCTTTGCACTTTCGCCTCAATAAAAGTGTGCGCCTGTTCACAAATCTCTGCTCTCCTGCACCTGACTTCGCTACCAGTACGCACACATCTGAGAGAGATGTTGAAAAGAAGTCTTATGTGGACATTTAAAAACAATTGAACAACATTGAAAATATATTTTTCAGTCATTGATTCTATTGACAAATGTCAACTGCACATACAGTACCAGTCAAAAGTTTGGACACAGGTAGTGTAGGCCGTCATTGTAAATAAGAATGTGTTCTTAACTGAGTTGCCTAGTTAAATAGGTAAAAAAAAAAGTTTAAAAATAAATAAATAAATAATGATAAACCTACTCATTCAAGGTTTTTTCTTTCTTTCGGACTATTTTATAGATTGTAGAATAATAGTGAAGACATCAAAACTATGAAATAACACATATGGAATCATGTAGTAACCAAAAAAAGTGTTAAACAAATGAAAATGTATTTTATATTTGAGATTCTTCAAAGTAGCCACCCTTTACCTTGATGACAGCTTTGCACACTCTTGGAATTCTCTCAACCAGCTTCACCTGGAAGGCTTTTCCAACTGTCTTGAAGGATTTCCCACATATGCTGAGCACTTGTTAGTTGCTTTTCCTTCACTCTATTTTGATTTGATTGACACTTTTTTAGTTACTACATGATTCCATATGTGTTATTTCATAGTGTTGATGTCTTCACAATCATTCTATAATGTAGAAAATACTAAAAAGAAAGAAAAATCCTGGAATTTGTAGGTGTCCAACCTTTTTGCTGGTACTGTACATTCTCAATGAATTCTCAATATCACAATAATATAGGAAAGAAGAGCCAACTGAAGACTGCAACAGAACATTTATTATTGATCCAATCTGTCCCAAGCATTTATGTAAGCTTTTTCAAAAGTTTTAATACTGGCAGCAATGATGTTCAACCAACAGAACACTTCAACTACAATAACACTCAGTAACGGTTAGAGATGTTTTTATTTTTGCGCTATAACTGTGATATCTTGTTGTTTATCTACCTTAGTTGAATGCCCTGAAAGTCAGTCGGTCAGGATAAGAACATCTGCTGTTTGACCAAAATATAAATGTAAAAATAAACACTAGCAAAGCATACTGGGTATTATTCTAATGAGCTCCACCCCAAAACAAGTACAAATTTGGTCAGTGTGGACCATATCCAATCTGATTGAATCATAGACATCTACAAAGTTTCACAAGTTTGAACATCACATTACAGTATGGCAGATTAATTAAGCAATAAGGCCCGAAGAGGTGTGGTATATGGCCAATATACCACGGCTAAGGGCTGTTCCTATTCACAACACAATGAGGAGTGCCTGGATACAGCCCTTGGCCGTGGTATATCGGCCATATATCACAAAATGTGAGGTACCTTATTGCTATTATAAACTGGTTAACAATGTAATTAGAGCAGTGTAAATACATGCTTTGTCATACCCATGGTATACCAATCAGGTATACCTGTCAGCCAATCAGCATTCAGGGCTCAAACCACCCAGTTTATAATACATTATAGAGAACAGTACAGGACAGTCAAGTTTTCTTCAGTAGAGTAGAGCACAGTAGAGTTTAATTCAGTAGAGTCGAGCACAGTAGAGTTTAATTCAGTAGAGTCGAGCAGAGCACAGTTTAGTTTAATTCAGTAGAGCAGAGCACAGTAGAGTTTAATTCAGTAGAGTACAGTATAATTGAATTCAGTAGAGTACAGTACATTACAGTACACTAAGGTAAAGTAGAGTATAGTTTTGTTCAGTAGCATAGAGTACTGTACTATACTTTTATTTACTATACACTGTACTCTGCTGTGCTCTACTCTAATGTGCTTTCCAAACTTGTGAGACACAGATGTCTATTATTGGTTTAGATTAGGTCCACACCAAAAATCAACATCCGTGGACGTTGAAATCAAAAAAATCTAAATCAAAAGAAGAAAAAAACTTCCAAAAGACATCGCCTGTAAATGCTTAGTGGGCTCTCTCTCTTTTCTCCCACTGTTCCCCTCCCTCCCTCCATCCAATCTCTCTTTTCTCCCACTGTTCCCCTCCCTCCCTCCATCCAATCTCTCTTTTCTCCCACTGTTCCCCTCCCTCCCTCCATCCAATCTCTCTTTTCTCCCACTGTTCCCCTCCCTCCCTCCATCCAATCTCTCTTTTCTCCCACTGTTCCCCTCCCTCCCTCCATCCAATCTCTCTTTTCTCCCACTGTTCCCCTCCCTCCCTCCATCCAATCTCTATTTTCTCCCACTGTTCCCCTCCCTCCCTCCATCCAATCTCTCTTTTCTCCCACTGTTCCCCTCCCTCCCTCCATCCAATCTCTCTTTTCTCCCACTCCCTCCATCCAATCTCTCTTTTCTCCCACTCCCTCCATCCAATCTCTCTTTTCTCCCACTGTTCCCCTCCCTCCCTCCATCCAATCTCTCTTTTCTCCCACTGTTCCCCTCCCTCCCTCCATCCAATCTCTCTTTTCTCCCACTCCCTCCATCCAATCTCTCTTTTCTCCCACTCCCTCCATCCAATCTCTCTTTTCTCCTACTCCCTCCATCCAATCTCTCTTTTCTCCCACTCCCTCCATCCAATCTCTCTTTTCTCCCACTGTTCCCCTCCCTCCCTCCATCCAATCTCTCTTTTCTCCCACTCCCTCCATCCAATCTCTCTTTTCTCCCACTCCCTCCATCCAATCTCTCTTTTCTCCCACTCCCTCCATCCAATATCTCTTTTCTCCCACTCCCTCCATCCAATCTCTCTTTTCTCCCACTCCCTCCATCCAATCTCTCTTTCCTCTTTCCCCGTTCATCCCCCATGGTTCATTCCCCTCATCCAACCCTACAAAGTCATTACACTCACCATTCCCTTCCACCTACACACTCACGAGCACACAACATCACTGCCAATACGCAGCCTATACACACATACAGTATCTGTGTGTAAAAACATTGATCCTTCTCGCCTTTCCCTCCTGCCCAGGCTTTTGCCCATGCTTCCCTAGGGGATAGTGTGTGTGTGTGTGTGATTGTGTCTGTGATCGTGTGTGTGATCGTATGTGTCCCGGGGACTGGTTAGCAGTGTGTGTGTGTTTAACAGCAGGGGAGCCAAGGCCTAATGGTGATGAATTGGGATAATAACGGATGCCCCTCCACTTCAAATAAAGTGGGTCACGTCTACGCAGCACAGATTAATCTCCACAGAGCTGCATCCACACCCATTACCCTCTCTGTTTTACTAACCACGGGACCAGTTGGAGTGTGTAGATACGTGTGTATGAGAGAGTTTACGCATATGTGTGTGTGTGTGTGTGCGCGTCGCAGCCATTTAACTCATCCTCATCATTATCGGCGTCTGTATCATCGTTGGTGTAACCGTGGAAGAGACAGATGAGATGGAGAAACTGAGAAAAGTTGGACAGAGAAAACAGACATGGTAGCTGTCTAGCTGCAGTTAGATCACTAAGGCCTCTCGCGCAGCACTCATCTATCCTCTGCCTGTCTCACTCTATCCAATCCTGTCCTCCATCCCAGAGATGTGGCTATTAAATAGAATTACATCTCTCCTGCATGTTTACATGGCGAGACACACACACAACATAATTGAACGAAAGTCACTTCCAGATACAGCGCTCGTTAAATGTAAATATTGAATCTTGAAAGCAATAACAGGTTGAATTCAAGTGAAGCACGAGTATCTATGAACAGAAGACACTGTATCGCTGAAGGAGGCAGCATGGTATGGAATAAAGCATTTGAATGAAATCGACTGACTGCACTACAGTGTGTATGTACTCTTCTATTGATCTCTAATGGTCAAACATCATCCATGATCCAACAAAGAACGTTCTGACGCAATGTGGCGAGCAGAGGTGAAAAGAGAAAACTTACATTTGGGTTACTTTAATTTTACATTGTTACATGCAATTACACCCCAGTTTAATGTACACCATTCTTAACGTCTGGACACACCACAAATTACTAGCACACCTTATTGTAAATTGTTATTTTATAATAGAATCTAGAGTTAATTTACTATTAAGGGAGGTAGAGAGAGAGAGAGAGAGAGAGAGAGAGAGAGAGAGAAAGAGAAAGAGACACAGAGAGAGAGAGAGAGAGAGAGAGAGAGAGAGAGAATTTCCTTTAGTCGACTTAAGCCCTTCATATTTCATCCATTGTTTTCGGTTGGAAAAACAGCTTTGTTTGAAATCAGCTGACCAAGCGACAGTCCAATCACACTGCCAATTACAGTGCATTGTGTTGCTTGGTGTTATTCTCTTTTCTTCCTGTAAATGAGTCATTAACCCAGCCACGACTAATAAAACTACCTGCCAACCGCCCCGCCAAGCCTGTCCCATTCTGTCCTCTCGCCACTTTTAATTTCCTTCCTAAGCCTGTGTATTGATTCTATCCCTCCGTCTATCTCCCCCATCCCCGTCTCCCTCCTCCTATCTCCCCCATCCCTGTCTCCCTCCTTCCCTCTCCTCCCCTTACGCTTTTATTAATAATACAAAGCAATAACAAGTGTGTCACAACCCAAAATTTCACAAGAGCAATTAATGAGATTAATCTAAAGCCAGCGGACGTGTTTCCCACTCTCTTTGCAGCTTTACCCCTCAGCCCACTGGGACCACCTCCTTCCTCCCTATCCCCCCCTCTCTCTGTCTTCCTCTCTTCACACCCTCTGCCAAGTCCAACTTCTGAAAAAGGCCGGAGAGAGAGAGAGAGACAGAGGCTTGAAGAAAAGAAAATGTGTTACCGACACTGAGTAAAAGAGAGAGAGAACGAGAGATACTGCCAAATGGAAAGCTGTGGTGGTCAATTCTGGGGAAGAGGATATGGATGATATGGATGGATGGGCTGAGAGATGAAGAGATTAATAAAAGATAAAGGGGAATAGATGAGATTGAAAGGTAGTTGGAGGTGAGGGAAGTGAAGGAGGGTGGATGTATTGAATCCACAGAAGTGAATCTCTTCCTGCCTTCTAAGCTCAGTTCATTTCAAAGATGTTTATGAATCCTATTCATGTAAATGCATAGGTGTGTGTGTGTGTGTGTGTGTGTGTGTGGGTGTATGGTGGAACAACATCTCTATGGGAGTGTTTAAGTCTGTTAGATGCAGTCACTATTATTAAAGTGGCTAGAGATTTGAGTCAGTATGTTGGCAGCAGCCACTCAATGTTAGTGATGGCTGTTTAACAGTCTGATGGCCTTGAGATAGCAGCTGTTTTTCAGTCTCTCGGGCCCAGCGTTGATGCACCTGTACTGACCTCGCCTTCTGGATGATAGCAGGGTGAACAGGCAGTGGCTCGGGTGGTTGTTGTCCTTGATTATCTTTTTGGCCTTCCTGTGACATCGGGTGGTGTAGGTGTCCTGGAGGGCAGGTAGTTTTCCCCTGGTTAATGCATTGTGCAGACCTCACTACCCTCTGAAGAGCCTTACGGTTGTGAGCGGAGCAGTTACCGTACCAGGCGGTGATACAGCCAGTGTTTTTGGTGACAAGCCAAATTTCTTCAGCCTCCTGAGGTTGAAGAGGTGCTATTGCGCGTTCTTCACAATGCTCTCTGTGTGGGTGGACCATTTCAGTTTGCCCGTGATATGTACGCCAAGGAACTTAACTCTCCACCTTCTCCACTACTGTCCCATCGATGTGGATAGGGGGGTGCTCCCTCTGCTGTTTCCTGAAGTCCACGATCATCTCCTTTGTTTTGTGGATGTTGAGTGTGAGGTTATTTTCCTGACACCACACACCGAGGGCCCTCACCTCCTCTCTGTAGGCCGTCTCCCTGTAGGCAGTATCCCCAACACCAGTAGCAAGCTCTGCACTCCTTTATACATACATACTATATATACGGTGTACATGAACAAATCTCAGAGGAGTAATTGATTTACCTTTGGTTAAAAGGGAGCATCTCTGCATGGGACAGTATGTATGTGAGTATGTGGGTGGGTGAGTAAATCTGTGTTTCTGTAGGATGTGTGATATGGGTGATTGTGAATCTGATCGTGCTGAGGTTGGTTCGGTTCAATTATTACGGTTTTCGATTTTTTATTTTTTTTATATAACTTTTGTGGGTTGAATACTGTAACAACACAGAGGAAAACAATTAATAAGTCCACGATGCCCATTACTAATGTTGGATTCTGGGTGAAACTTTGAACATTGTTATACTCAGAAGTATAGAGACATTAGTTCTAAAAGAGACATGAGGTGTGCCATAATGAAGCTTGGGAGGGGCGGAGTGCAGGCAACACGATCGCATGTGGCAGTACTGGTAAGGGGAGAAACCGTTGAAGGCTCATGTTACTTAGCCCCCTGCTTAGCAATAATGATGCAATGTTTAGCGATAAGGAGGAGACTCCACCCAAAGTGGGGTATGAATACTACCACAGGGGAAGCCATGTCTGTGTCTGATTTACAGCTGTATAGACCCTTTGGGAAGAATTAAACTTGGTTAAACTTCTCTAGTGTCCGTGAGTTATTTACTCTGAAAAATGTGAACCTAACACTGGTTATCACTTATTAAACATAATTTATTCACATTTCTTTATATTTATTTTATGACTTTATTATTTAATTCCAAATCATCATCTCTATAGAGCTGCTGCTTAAATAAGGCATATTTTTTCTGACTGCTGAATACCAACTATCAATCACTTAGATCATGTATTTTCCAGCTTTTGAAGCAACTGCTTTCTGTCCCTCTCCATCTTGCATTCTCTCTTCTCTCAGTCTCTGTGTCTGCTCAGCACAGACCGGACAAGTTGAAGCAGGCGCGCAATGAATTATGGTCAATGTATTTAATTACCAAACTTTCTGCACTAAACTATATAGAATATTGGCCCGTTGGGAACTACAACTCCCTACTACCTCACACAGTTCAGGCTAGATTTGATTTATCTTTACAGAAACTGTACATCGAGCTCACAGAAGTCGGACGATAAATTGTAAAAAAAAAAAAAAGAAGAAAAAAAGCTAACTGTCGGTTAATTGCTCAGCACTAGTATATGAATCTAAATCTGTTTGCGTGAATGAGTGTGTGTGAGTGTACACGTGCATGAATGAGTGTATGTAGGTGAAAGCGTAGTATAACATGAGTGTGAAAAATAAAAACTATTTATTTGTGTGATTTAGATTACAATGTGTGTGTGGATGAGAGTGTGGTGCGGTGTGTGTGTGTGTGTGTGTGAGAGAGCACCTGGGCGTCTGAATGGCAGTGCCATGTAGTCAGTTACAGCTGTGTAATTGTCAGGGTGGCTCCAAGGCAGCGCTCCACTCTTCCACCCGCAGCCATTCACATCATTTCATGAGTGGTTGTGCTCACCGTTAGCTGAGCACACCGCTAGCTGAGCACACCGTTAGCTGAGCACACCGCTAGCTGAGCACACCATTAGCTGAGCACACCGCTAGCTGAGCACACCATTAGCTGAGCACACCGCTAGCTGAGCACACCATTAGCTGAGCACACCGCTAGCTGAGCACACCGTTAGCTGAGCACACCGTTAGCTGAGCACACCGCTAGCTGAGCACACCGCTAGCTGAGCACACCGCTAGCTGAGCACACCGTTAGCTGAGCACACCGTTAGCTGAGCACACCGCTAGCTGAGCACACCGCTAGCTGAGCACACCGTTAGCTGCAGCCCTTAGTGATTGAGTAGAGCGCTGAATACTATAGGGCCCTGGTTTTTGTCTCTTTCACCTCTTTCTTAATTGTGTTGTGAGACAATGGCTGTGTGTGTGAGTGTGTGTGAGAGAAAGGAAAGGAATTGGGAGGATTGACACCTGATTGTGGGTTATATTAGTTGATATATCAAAATTAAAACATTAATAAATTCAGTTAATTAACAAGGTGTAATACACAGAGAGCCTCTATGTCTGTCTGTCTGTATGTCTGTCTGTCTGTGTGTATACACACACACACACACACACACACACACACACACACACACACACACACACACACACACACACACAGTTGAAGTCGGAAGTTTACATACACTTAGGTTGGAGTCATTAAAACCCGTTTTTCAACCACTCCACAAATTTCTTGTTAACAAACTACTTTGCGCATGACACAAGTCACTTTTCCAACAATTGTTTACAGGCAGATTATTTCACTGTACCACAATTCAAGTCGGTCAGAAGTTTACATACACTAAGTTGACTGTGCCTTTAAACAGCTTGGAAAATTGCAGAAAATGATGTCATGGCTTTAGAAGCTTCTGATAGGCTAATTGACATCATTTGAGTCAATTGGAGGTGTACCTGTGGATGTATTTCAAGGTCTGCCTTCAAACTCAGTGCCTCTTTGCTTGACATCATGGGAAAATCTAAAGAAATCAGCCAAGACCTCAGAAAAAAAATGGTGGACCTCCACAAGTCTGGTTCATTCTTGGGAGCAATTTCAAAACGCCTGAATGTACCACGTTCATCTGTACAAACAATAGTAAGCAAGCATAAACACCATGGGACCACGCAGCCGTCATACCGGGGCGGCAGGGTAGCCTAGTGGTTAGAGCATTGGACTAGTAACCGGAAGGTTGCAAGTTCAAACCCCCAAGCTGACAAGGTACAAATATGTCGTTCTGCTCCTGAACAGGCAGTTAACCCACTGTTCCTAGGCCGTCATTGAAAATAAGAATTTGTTCTTAACTAGTTAAAGGTAAAAAAATAATTAAATACCGCTCAGGAAGGAGATGTGTTCTGTCTTCTAGAGATGAACGTACTTTGGTGCGAAAAGTGCAAATTGATCCCAGAACAACAGCAAAGGACCTTGTGAAGATGCTGGAGGAAACAGGTACAAAAGTATCTATATCCACGGTAAAATGAGTCATACGTCGACATAACCTGAAAGGCCGCTCAGCAAGGAAGAAGCCACTGCTCCAAAACCGCCATAAAAAGCCAGACTACGCAACACTACGCACATGGGGACAAAGATTGTACTTTTTGGAGAAATGTCCTCTGATTAAACAAAAATAGAACTGTTTGGACATAATGACTATCGTTATGTTTGGAGGAAAAAGGGGGAGGCTTGCAAGCCGAAGAACACCATCCCAACCGTTGAAGCACGGGGGTGGCAGCATCATGTTGCATTTGCTGCAGAAGGGACTGGTGCACTTCACAAAATAGATGGCATCATGAGGCAGGACAATTATGTGGATACGTATTGAAGCAACATCTCAAGACATCAGTCAGGAAGTTAAAAGCTTGGTCGCAAATGGGTCTTCCAAATGTACAATGACCCCAAGCATTCTTCCAAAGTTGTGGCAAAATGGATTAAGGACAACAAAGTCAAGGTATTGGAGTGGCCATCACAAAGCCCTGACCTCCATCCTAAATAACATTTGTGGGCAGAACTGAAAAAGCGTGTGCGAGCAAGGAGGCCTACAAACCTGACTCAGTTACACCAGCTCTGTCAGGAGGAATGGGCCAAAATTCACCTAACTTATTATGGAAAGCTTGTGGAAGGCTACCCGAAACATATGACCCAAGTTAAACAATTTAAAGGCAATGCTACCAAATACTAATTGAGTGTATGTAAACTTCTGACCCACTGGGAATGTGATAGAAATAAAAGCTGAAATAAATAATTCTCTACTATAATTCTGACATTTCACATTCTTAAAATAAAGTGGTGATCCTAACTGACCTAAGACAGGCAATATTTACTGGGATTAAATGTCAGGAATTGTGAAAAACGGAGTTGAAATGTATTTGGATAAGGTGTATGTAAACTTCCGACTTCAACTGCATATATTATCTCAATTACCTCGACTAACCAGAGTAGAGGTCAACCAATTAATCGGAATGGCCGATTAATTAGGGCCGATTTCAAGTTTTCATAACAATCGGAAAACGTTATTTTTGCACACCGATTTATTTATTTATTTTTTACACCTTTATTTAATCTTTATTTAACTAGGCAAGTCAGTTAAGAACACTTTCTTATTTTCAATAATGGCCTAGGAACGGTGGGTTAACTGCCTCCTTCGGGGCAGAACGACAGATTTTCACCTTGTCAGCTCGGGAGACCTGGCTAAGGTGTATGTAAACTTAAGACTTCAACTGTAATATATATATATATATATATATATATATATCATAGTGTTTATATGAAAGTGTGCATGGTTAAATGACCATGTGTGTGTGCCTGGAACAATGTTGGCAACAATAAAAGGCTTAAAAAAGGTCTAAAATGTGAAGTTTTGTCACACAACACAATGCCGCAGATGTCTCAAGTGCTGAGGGAACTTGCAATTGGCCTACTGACTGGAATGTCCACCAGAGCTGTTGCCAGAGAATGTAATGTTAATTCTTAGAAAATGTATCAGTCCGTCCGGCCTCACAAACGCAGACCACGTGTATGGTGTCGTGTGGACGAGCGCTTTACTGATGTCAACGTTGTGAACGGAGTGCCCCATGGTGGCGGTAGGGTTATGGTATGGGCAGGCATAAGCTACGGACAACGAACACAATTGCATTTTATCAATGGCACTTTGAATGTACAGAGATACTGTGACGAGATCCTGAGGCCCACTGTCGTGCCATTCATCCGCCGCCATCACGTCATGTTTCAGCATGATAATGCACAACCATATGTCACACCAGACATTTCACCCATTGAGCATGTTTGGGATGCTCTGGATTGATGTGTATGACAACGTGTTCCAGTTCCCGCCAATATCCAACAACTTCGCACAGCCATTGAAGAGGAGTGGGACAACATTCCACAGGCCACAATCAACAGCCTGATCAACTCTATGCGAAGGAGATGTGTCGCGCTGCATGAGGCAAATGGTGGTCAACATATACTGACTGGTTTTCTCATCCACGCCCCTACCCTTTTTTTTAAAGGTATCTGTGACCAACAAATGCATATCTGTATTCCCAGTCATGTAAAATCCATAGATTAGGGCCAAATGAATTTATTTCAATTGACTGATTTGCTTATATGAACTGTATCTCAGTAAAATCCTTGACATTGTTGCATGTTGTGTTTCTATTTTTGTTCAGTATAGATGGCCATATAACATATAACATAAAATATCTAATATATAGAATGAAAGATGGAAGAGACAGGAGGAGAGAAAAAGAGAAAAAAGAGCAGTTGAGAGGAAAGAGGAAATAAAGAGAGGAAAAGAGAGAGAGAGGGGCATCAGATGAGACATATTGGTTGGTTTCTCTACAACATCATCCCGGTTTGGGCTGTAGAGAAAGATTAATTAAAAATGAATGTTTATAAACGGAGCTAAACTTCCCCTCTGCTGTAAATAAGAGCTTCCATCCACTTTCATTCAGATTTAGCGGATAGAGAGACTGCAGGAGATGGAGAGAAAGATGGATGGGGAAATGGAGAAAGCAGGAGAGGAAAAGAGGGGAGGTTGGTTTGAAGCGAGGGAGTATAGGAGAGGTGGATGAAAGCATAGAGAGATGGAGGTATATAAAAGGGAATGCCAATGGGGGAAATATCTCATTTGAGAAGTGCAGTACAGCACGGGAAAATGCAGAGTTCAGCAAGCCCTGTGCAAGAGAGATGTGGAAGGTAAGTTAGAGCAACTGCAAAAGAGAGAGGGAGAAACAGAGAGGGAGAAACAGAGAGGGAGAAACAGAGAGTGAGAGAGAAACAGAGAGGGAGAGAGAAACAGAGCGGGAGAGAGAAACAGAGCGGGAGAGAAACAGAGCGGGAGAGAAACAGAGCGGGAGAGACACAGAGAGAGAGAAACAGAGAGAGAAACAGAAACAGAGAGAGAGAGGGAAACTGAGAGAGAGAAACAGAGAGAGAGAGAGGGAAACAGAGAGAGAAACAGAGAGAGAGAGAGAAACAGAGAGAGAGAGAGAAACAGAGAGGGAGAGAGAAACAGAGAGGGAGAGAGAAACAGAGAGAGAAACAGAGAGGGAGAGAGAGAAACAGAGAGAGAAACAGAGAGAGAAACAGAGAGAGAAACAGAGAGGTATAGAGAAACAGAGAAGGGAGAGAAACAGAGAGAGAGAGAAACAGAGAGAGAGAGAGAAACAGAGAGAGAGAGAGAAACAGAGAGAGAGAGAGAAACAGAGAGAGAGAGAGAGAGAGAAACAGAGAGAGAGAAACAGAGAGAGAGAGAGAAACAGAGAGAGAGAGAAACAGAGAGCGAGAGGTCCAAAATAAAACAATAACATAGACAGGGAAAAGACAAGAGGGCTGCACAGGGGGAGAAACGGAGAGAGAAACAGAGAGAGAAACAGAGAGAGAGAGAAACAGAGAGAGAAACGGAGAGAGAGAGAGAGAAACAGAGAGAGAGAGAGAAACAGAGAGAGAGAGAGAAACAGAGAGAGAAACAGAGAGAGAGAGAAACAGAGAGAGAAACAGAGAGAGAGAGAAACAGAGAGAGAGAGAGAAACAGAGAGAGAAACAGAGAGAGGGAGGGAGAAACAGAGAGAG
>NC_143024.1:27345000-27347500 GCF_057628025.1 Oncorhynchus mykiss
GATAGATAATTCTTCTTGTTGTTGTTTGTTTAGTGTTTTCCAATTTTCCCAGAAGTGGTTAGAGTCTATGGATTCTTCAACTGCATTGAGCTGATTTCTGACATGCTGTTCCTCCTTTTTCCGTAGTGTATTTTTGTATTGTTTTAGTGATTCACCATAGTGAAGGCCTAGACTCAGGTTTTCTGGGTCTCTATGTTTTTGGTTGGACAGGTTTCTCAATTTCTTTCTTAGATTTTTGCATTCTTCATCAAACCATTTGTCATTATTGTTAATTTTCTTCGGTTTTCTATTTGAGATTTTTAGATTTGATAGGGAAGCTGAGAGGTTAAATATACTGTTAAGATTTTCTACTGCCAAGTTTACACCTTCACAATTACAGCGGAACGTTTTACCCAGGAAATTGTCTAAAAGGGATTGAATTTGTTGTTGCGTAATTGTTTTTTGGTAGGTTTCCAAACTGCATTCCTTCCATCTATAGCATTTCTTAATGTTACTCAGTTCCTTTGGCTTTGATGCCTCATGATTGATTATTGCTCTGTTTAAGTAGACTGTGATTTTGCTGTGGTCTGATAGGGGTGTCAGTGGGCTGACTGTGAACGCTCTGAGAGACTCTGGGTTGAGGTCAGTGATAAAGTAGTCTACAGTACTACTGCCAAGAGATGAGCTATAGGTGTACCTACCATAGGAGTCCCCTCGAAGCCTAACGTTGACTATGTACATACCCAGCGTGCGACAGAGCTGCAGGAGTTGTGACCCGTTTTTGTTGGTTATGTTGTGCCTAGGGGGGCATATGTGGGAGGGAATGCTGTCACCTCCAGGCAGGTGTTTGTCCCCCTGTGTGCTGAGGGTGTCAGGTTCTTGTCCGGTTCTGGCATTTAGGTCGCCACAGACTAGTACATGTCCCTGGGCCTGGAAATGATTGATTTCCCCCTCCAGGATGGAGAAGCTGTCTTCATTAAAATATGGGGATTCTAGTGGGGGGGATATAGGTAGCACACAGGAGGACATTTTTCTCTGTTAGGATAATTTCCTTTTGAATTTCTAGCCAAATGTAAAATGTTCCTGTTTTGATTAATTTAATGGAGTGAGTTAGGTCTGCTCTATACAAAATTAGCATACCCCCTGAGTCCCTTCCCTGTTTCACACCTGGTAGTTTGGTGGATGGGACTACCAGCTCTCTGTAACCTAGAGGGCAACCAGTGGGTCCGTCTCCTCTATACCAGGTTTCTTACAGGATGACAATGTCTGTATTACCGATTTCTTTGGTGAAGTCCGGGTTTCCGCTCTTTAGGCCAAAGGCAGATGACCTCAGGCCTTGGATATTCCAGGATAATATAGTGATGGCTTTTTGTTCCATAGAGTGTCCAATGTTGTTGGTTGTGGTTTGGCCTCAGGCCAGTAAGTGTGAGCAGAGCCTGCTGAGCATCTGGTACATGCCATTGGCTTGGGCGAGTGTGAGAGTGGGGGTTGGGACTGTTTGCCCGCTCACTACCTGGGCGTATGTGTGGCTTCCATGTTGAGGCCCTCTTTGCGGGGGTGGGGTGCATGGGGTGGGCAGGAGTGGCATAGGTCTGATCTGAGGGGGCCTAAATGGGGTGTGGGCATGGTTGACGTGTACTGTGGTCTGGATGTAATTCCTCTTGGCGTGGGTCCTCTATGTGTAGGTCCAGGGGGGAGTCCTGCAGATCTGGGAGGGTGTCTCGCTGGTCTGGATGGGGTGTCTATTGATCTGTTGCTCCTGTGTGAAGTGTTGGGTATACGTTTGAGAGCGATGTCCTTTAGAGTTCGGGCAAAGGTGGGCACTGCTGCCTTGTAGAGGTGGACCTGGTCATAGAGGCTGTTCAAGTCCAGGGTGGAGTGGTGGGCCAGGAAAACGTTTGGTTTTGAGGCACAGTCACGGGAAATACTTGCATTTACCCACTGTATTGTGGCAGGGTGGAAGTCTTTTCGTGGCAGCAGGGTGGAGATAACCACTTGTGCGTTGGGGAAAGTAGAAGAAGCCTTTTCAATCACTCCCTTCAGTGCTGTGGCCACTCTTTCCTGCTGTGCTCTCAGGTCATTTGTGCCTGTGTGTATTATTATGTGGCTGGGTGAGCCTAGTTTGGCCTCAGACAGAAGGTCTAGGGCGCGCTGGGTGTTTGGACACCAGAGTTTAGACACACTGTGTTTGGGAAAAAGTTTTTTTTCTTCTATATATTTCCCATTTGAGTCCATGAGTAGTACAATCTGTGTCTTGTGTTTGTCCTCAGTGGGTGTGGGGGGGTTGTCAAAAGGGCTATCAGGGTCGCTGACAGGGGGGGTGCTCAGAGGGGGTGAGAGCCTCTGGGCTTGGGGTTCTTCATTTGTCTGTTCTGCTGTGATGTCGACTCTATGGTCAGGGTCTGGTGTGGACTGTTCTGCTGTGGTGTCAACTCTATGGTCAGGTTCTGGTGTGGACTGTTCTGCTGTGGTGTCGAGACTTTTGTTGGGTGCTGAGGTGGGCTGTTCTGCTGGCTTCTCT
>NC_143024.1:27352500-27435000 GCF_057628025.1 Oncorhynchus mykiss
ACAGCTAACCCCACTGACCATCCTTCATACAGTATAACCCATCCTTCATGTACAGCTAACCCCACTGACCATCCTTCATATAGTATAACCCATCCTTCATGTACAGCTAACCCCACTGACCATCCTTCATACAGTATAACCCATCCTTCATGTAAAGCTAACCCCACTGACCATCCTTCATACAGTATAACCCATACTTCATGTACAGCTAACCCCACTGACCATCCTTCATACAGTATAACCCATCGTTCCTGTACAGCTAACCCCACTGACCATCCTTCATACAGTATAACCCATCCTTCATGTACAGCTAACCCCACTGACCATCCTTCATATAGTATAACCCATCCTTCATGTACAGCTAACCCCACTGACCATCCTTCATACAGTATAACCCATCCTTTATGTACAGCTAACCCCACTGACCATCCTTCATATAGTATAACCCATCGTTCCTGTACAGCTAACCCCACTGACCATCCTTCATTTACAGGTAACCTCACTGACCATCCTTCATGTACAGCTAACCCCACTGACCATCCTTCATACAGTATAACCATCCTTCATGTACAGCTAACCCCACTGACCATCCTTCATGTACAGCTAACCTCACTGACCATCCTTCATACAGTATAACCCATCCTTCATGTACAGCTAACCTCACTGACCATCCTTCATGTACAGCTAACCCCACTGACCATACTTCAAACAGTATAACCCATCCTTCATGTACACTAACCTCACTAACCATCCTTCATGTACAGCTAACCCCACTGACCATCCTTCATGTACAGCTAACCTCACTGACCATCCTTCATACAGTATAACCCATCCTTCATGTACAGCTAACCTCACTAACCATCCTTCATGTACAGCTAACCCCACTGACCATCCTTCATGTACAGCTAACCCCACTGACCATCCTTCAAACAGTATAACCCATCCTTCATGTACATCTAACCTCACTGACCATCCTTCATGTACAGCTAACCCCACTGACCATCCTTCATACAGTATAACCCATCGTTCCCGTACAGCTAACCCCACTGACCATCCTTCATACAGTATAACCCATCCTTCATGTACAGCTAACCCCACTGACCATCCTTCATGTACAGCTAACCCCATTGACCATCCTTCATGTACAGCTAACCCCATTGACCATCCTTCATACAGTATAACCCATCCTTCATGTACAGCTAACCCCACTGACCATCCTTCATACAGTATAACCCATCCTTCATGTACAGCTAACCCCACTGACCATCCTTCATGTACAGCTAACCCCACTGACCATCCTTCATACAGTATAACCCATCCTTCATGTACAGCTAACCTCACTGACCATCCTTCATGTACAGCTAACCCCACTGACCATCCTTCATACAGTATAACCTATCCTTCATGTACAGCTAACCTCACTGACCATCCTTCATGTACAGCTAACCCCACTGACCATCCTTCATACAGTATAACCCATCCTTCATGTACAGCTAACCTCACTGACCATCCTTCATGTACAGCTAACCCCACTGACCATCCTTCATACAGTATAACCCATCCTTCATGTACAGCTAACCCCACTGATCATCCTTCATGTACAGCTAACCCCACTGACCATCCTTCATACAGTATAACCCATCCTTCAGGTACAATTAACCTCACTGACCATCCTTCATACAGTATAACCCATCGTTCCTGTACAGCTAACCTCACTGACCATCCTTCATGTATAGCTATCCCCACTGACCATCCTTCATACAGTATAACCATCCTTAATGTTTAGCTAACCCCACTGATCATCCTTCATACAGTATAACCCTTCTTGTACAGCTAACCCCACTGACCATCCTTCATGCAGTATAACCCTTCCTGTACAGCTAACCTCACTGATCATCCTTCATACAGTATAACCCTTCCTGTACAGCTAACCCCACTGACCATCCTTCATACAGTATAACCCATCCTTCATGTACAGCTAACCCCACTGACCATCCTTCATACAGTATAACCCATCGTTCCTGTAGGGCTAACCTCACTGACCATCCTTCATGTATAGCTAACCCCACTGACCATCCTTCATACAGTATAACCCGTCCTTCATGTACAGCTAACCCCACTGACCATCCTTCATACAGTATAACCCATCGTTCCTGTACAGCTAACCCCACTGACCATCCTTCATACAGTATAACCCATCCTTCATGTACAGCTAACCCCACTGACCATCCTTCATACAGTATAACCCATCCTTCATGTACAGCTAACCCCACTGACCATCCTTCATGTACAGCTAACCCCACTGACCATCCTTCATACAGTATAACCCATCCTTCATGTACAGGTAACCTCACTGATCATCCTTCATGTAAAGCTAACCCCACTGACCATCCTTCATACAGTATAACCCATCCTTCATGTACATTTAACCTCACTGACCATCCTTCATGTACAGCTAACCCTACTAACCATCCTTCATACAGGTTAACCATCCTTCATGTTTAGCTAACTCCACTGATCATCCTTCATACAGTATAACCCATCGTTCCTGTAGGGCTAACCTCACTGACCACCCTTCATATAGTAGAACCCATCCTTCATGTACAGCTAACCCCACTGACCATCCTTCATAGAGTATAACCTGTCCTGTACAGCTAACCCCACTGATCATCCTTCATACAGCATAACCCATCCTTCATGTACAGCTAACCCCACTGACCATCCTTCATAGAGTATAACCTGTCCTGTACAGCTAACCCCACTGATCATCCTTCATACAGCATAACCCATCGTTCATGTACAGCTAACCCCACTGACCATCCTTCATACAGTATAACCCATCCTTCATGTATAGCTAACCCCACTGAACACCCTTCATACAGTTTAACCCATCCTTCATGTATAGCTAACCTCACTGACAATCCTTCATACAGCATAACTCATCCTTCATGTACAGCTAACCTCACTGACCATCCTTCATACAGTATAACCCATCCTTCATGTACAGCTAACCCCACTGACCATCCTTCATACAGTATAACCCATCCTTCATGTACAGCTAACCTCACTGACCATCCTTCATGTACAGCCAACCCCACTGACCATCCTTCATACAGTATAACCCATCCTTCATGTACAGGTAACCTCACTGATCATCCTTCATGTAAAGCTAACCCCACTGACCATCCTTCATACAGTATAACCCATCCTTCATGTACAGCTAACCTCACTGACCATCCTTCATGTACAGCTAACCCCACTGACCATCCTTCATACAGTATAACCCATCCTTCATGTACAGGTAACCTCACTGATCATCCTTCATGTACAGCTAACCCCACTGACCATCCTTCATACAGTATAACCCATCGTTCCTGTAGGGCTAACCTCACTGACCATCCTTCATGTACAGCTAACCCTACTAACCATCCTTCATACAGTTTAACCATCCTTCATGTTTAGCTAACTCCACTGATTATCCTTCATACAGTATAACCCTTCCTGTACAGCTAACCCCACTGACCACCCTTCATATAGTAGAACCCATCCTTCATGTACAGCTAACCCCACTGACCATCCTTCATAGAGTATAACCTGTCCTGTACAGCTAACCCCACTGATCATCCTTCATACAGCATAACCCATCGTTCATGTACAGCTAACCCCACTGACCATCCTTCATACAGTATAACCCATCCTTCATGTATAGCTAACCCCACTGACCACCCTTCATACAGTATAACCCTTCCTGTACAGCTAACCTCACTGATCATCCTTCATACAGTATAACCCTTCCTTTACAGCGAACCCCACTGACCATCCTTCATACAGTATAACCCATCCTTCATGTACAGCTAACCCCACTGACCATCCTTCATACAGTATAACCCATCGTTCCTGTAGGGCTAACCTCACTGACCATCCTTCATGTATAGCTAACCCCACTGACCATCCTTCATACAGTATAACCCGTCCTTCATGTACAGCTAACCCCACTGACAATCCTTCATACAGTATAACCCATCGTTCCTGTACAGCTAACCCCACTGACCATCCTTAATACAGTATAACCCATCGTTCCTGTACAGCTAACCCCACTGACCATCCTTCATACAGTATAACCCATCCTTCATGTACAGCTAACCTCACTGACCATCCTTCATACAGTATAACCCATCCTTCATGTACAGCTAACCCCACTGACCATCCTTCATGTACAGCTAACCCCACTGACCATCCTTCATACAGTATAACCCATCCTTCATGTACAGCTAACCTCACTGACCATCCTTCATGTACAGCTAACCTCACTGACCATCCTTCATACAGTATAACCCATCCTTCATGTACAGCTAACCCCACTGACCATCCTTCATGTACAGCTAACCCCACTGACCATCCTTCGTGTACAGCTAACCTCACTGACCATCCTTCATACAGTATAACCATCCTTCATGTACAGCTAACCCCACTGACCATCCTTCATGTACAGCTAACCTCACTGACCATCCTTCATACAGTATAACCCATCCTTCATGTACAGCTAACCCCACTGACCATCCTTCATACAGTATAACCCATACTTCATGTACAGCTAACCCCACTGACCATCCTTCATACAGTATAACCCATCGTTCCTGTACAGCTAACCCCACTGACCATCCTTCATTTACAGGTAACCTCACTGACCATCCTTCATGTACAGCTAACCCCACTGACCATCCTTCATACAGTATAACCATCCTTCATGTACAGCTAACCCCACTGACCATCCTTCATGTACAGCTAACCTCACTGACCATCCTTCATACAGTATAACCCATCCTTCATGTACAGCTAACCTCACTGACCATCCTTCATGTACAGCTAACCCCACTGACCATACTTCAAACAGTATAACCCATCCTTCATGTACACTAACCTCACTAACCATCCTTCATGTACAGCTAACCCCACTGACCATCCTTCATGTACAGCTAACCTCACTGACCATCCTTCATACAGTATAACCCATCCTTCATGTACAGCTAACCTCACTAACCATCCTTCATGTACAGCTAACCCCACTGACCATCCTTCATGTACAGCTAACCCCACTGACCATCCTTCAAACAGTATAACCCATCCTTCATGTACATCTAACCTCACTGACCATCCTTCATGTACAGCTAACCCCACTGACCATCCTTCATACAGTATAACCCATCGTTCCCGTACAGCTAACCCCACTGACCATCCTTCATACAGTATAACCCATCCTTCATGTACAGCTAACCCCACTGACCATCCTTCATGTACAGCTAACCCCATTGACCATCCTTCATGTACAGCTAACCCCATTGACCATCCTTCATACAGTATAACCCATCCTTCATGTACAGCTAACCCCACTGACCATCCTTCATACAGTATAACCCATCCTTCATGTACAGCTAACCCCACTGACCATCCTTCATGTACAGCTAACCCCACTGACCATCCTTCATACAGTATAACCCATCCTTCATGTACAGCTAACCTCACTGACCATCCTTCATGTACAGCTAACCCCACTGACCATCCTTCATACAGTATAACCTATCCTTCATGTACAGCTAACCTCACTGACCATCCTTCATGTACAGCTAACCCCACTGACCATCCTTCATACAGTATAACCCATCCTTCATGTACAGCTAACCCCACTGACCATCCTTCATACAGTATAACCCATCGTTCCTGTAGGGCTAACCTCACTGACCATCCTTCATGTACAGCTAACCCTACTAACCATCCTTCATACAGGTTAACCATCCTTCATGTTTAGCTAACTCCACTGATTATCCTTCATACAGTATAACCCTTCCTGTACAGCTAACCCCACTGACCACCCTTCATATAGTAGAACCCATCCTTCATGTACAGCTAACCCCACTGACCATCCTTCATAGAGTATAACCTGTCCTGTACAGCTAACCCCACTGATCATCCTTCATACAGCATAACCCATCCTTCATGTACAGCTAACCCCACTGACCATCCTTCATAGAGTATAACCTGTCCTGTACAGCTAACCCCACTGATCATCCTTCATACAGCATAACCCATCGTTCATGTACAGCTAACCCCACTGACCATCCTTCATACAGTATAACCCATCCTTCATGTATAGCTAACCCCACTGAACACCCTTCATACAGTTTAACCCATCCTTCATGTATAGCTAACCTCACTGACAATCCTTCATACAGTATAACTCATCCTTCATGTACAGCTAACCTCACTGACCATCCTTCATACAGTATAACCCATCCTTCATGTACAGCTAACCCCACTGACCATCCTTCATGTACAGCTAACCCCACTGACCATCCTTCATACAGTATAACCCATCCTTCATGTACAGCTAACCTCACTGACCATCCTTCATGTACAGCCAACCCCACTGACCATCCTTCATACAGTATAACCCATCCTTCATGTACAGGTAACCTCACTGATCATCCTTCATGTAAAGCTAACCCCACTGACCATCCTTCATACAGTATAACCCATCCTTCATGTACAGCTAACCTCACTGACCATCCTTCATGTACAGCTAACCCCACTGACCATCCTTCATACAGTATAACCCATCCTTCATGTACAGGTAACCTCACTGATCATCCTTCATGTACAGCTAACCCCACTGACCATCCTTCATACAGTATAACCCATCGTTCCTGTAGGGCTAACCTCACTGACCATCCTTCATGTACAGCTAACCCTACTAACCATCCTTCATACAGGTTAACCATCCTTCATGTTTAGCTAACTCCACTGATTATCCTTCATACAGTATAACCCTTCCTGTACAGCTAACCCCACTGACCACCCTTCATATAGTAGAACCCATCCTTCATGTACAGCTAACCCCACTGACCATCCTTCATAGAGTATAACCTGTCCTGTACAGCTAACCCCACTGATCATCCTTCATACAGCATAACCCATCGTTCATGTACAGCTAACCCCACTGACCATCCTTCATACAGTATAACCCATCCTTCATGTATAGCTAACCCCACTGACCACCCTTCATACAGTATAACCCTTCCTGTACAGCTAACCTCACTGATCATCCTTCATACAGTATAACCCTTCCTTTACAGCGAACCCCACTGACCATCCTTCATACAGTATAACCCATCCTTCATGTACAGCTAACCCCACTGACCATCCTTCATACAGTATAACCCATCGTTCCTGTAGGGCTAACCTCACTGACCATCCTTCATGTATAGCTAACCCCACTGACCATCCTTCATACAGTATAACCCGTCCTTCATGTACAGCTAACCCCACTGACAATCCTTCATACAGTATAACCCATCGTTCCTGTACAGCTAACCCCACTGACCATCCTTAATACAGTATAACCCATCGTTCCTGTACAGCTAACCCCACTGACCATCCTTCATACAGTATAACCCATCCTTCATGTACAGCTAACCTCACTGACCATCCTTCATACAGTATAACCCATCCTTCATGTACAGCTAACCCCACTGACCATCCTTCATGTACAGCTAACCCCACTGACCATCCTTCATACAGTATAACCCATCCTTCATGTACAGCTAACCCCACTGACCATCCTTCATGTACAGCTAACCCCACTGACCATCCTTCGTGTACAGCTAACCTCACTGACCATCCTTCATACAGTATAACCATCCTTCATGTACAGCTAACCCCACTGACCATCCTTCATGTACAGCTAACCTCACTGACCATCCTTCATACAGTATAACCCATCCTTCATGTACAGCTAACCCCATTGACCATCCTTCATACAGCATAACCCATCCTTCATGTACAGCTAACTCCACTGACCATCCTTCATACAGTATAACCCATCCTTCATGTACAGCTAACCTCACTGACCATCCTTCATACAGTATAGCCCATCCTTCATGTACAGCTAACCTCACTGACCATCCTTCATGTACAGCAAACCTCACTGACCATCCTTCATACAGTTTAACCCATCCTTCATGTACAGCTAACCCCACTGACCATCCTTCATGTACAGCTAACCCCACTGACCATCCTTCATGTACAGCTAACCTCACTGACCATCCTTCATACAGTATAACCAATCCTTCATGTATAGCTAACCTCACTGACCATCCTTCATACAGTATAACCCATCCTTCACGTACAGCTAACCCCCCTGAACATCCTTCATACAGTATAACCTGTCCTGTACAGTTAACCTCACTGACCATCCTTCATACAGCATAACCCATCCTTAATGTACAGCTAACCCCACTGACCATCCTTCATACAGTATAACCCATCCTTCATGTACAGCTAACCCCACTGACCATCCTTCATACAGTATAACCCATCCTTCATGTACAGCTAACCCCACTGACCATCCTTCATGTACAGCTAACCCCACTGACCATCCTTCATACAGTATAACCCATCCTTCATGTATAGCTAACCCCTCTGACCATCCTTCATCTGCAGCTAACCTCACTGATTATCTTTCATATAGTATAACCCTTCCTGTACAGCTAACCCCACTGACCATCCTTCATCCCCAAATGTCTTACACTCCACCCAGTAATGTGTTAGTGTGTCTCTCTTTTTCAATATGTTTCTTTCTCTTTTCTGTCAGAGTCCATATTTAGCAGTAGCTGTGCGATGGTCTCCAAATCGACCAATGAAAAGCTCAAACAGGGCATCGCCGTACGATTCCATGGAGAGGAAGGAATGGTGGGTATTATCAGTGTCTATCTGACCTAGGTTCAAATAGTATTTATTTTCGTTTAAAATACTTCAGTTTAGGAACTCTTGATTGAACTTGCCTAGCGCAATGGAAACAATGGAATAGTTCCCAAAATGCAAAGGGAATAGGTCACAATCTCAAATGGACCCACACTTAGTCCTAGCAACACTTTATTAGTGTACTATACAGGAAATAGGGTCCCATTTTAGTACATGTTCATTTAGCAGTGGACCTTTAGTTGACCTGTGACCTTTGTGTTCCAGGGCCAGGGCGTGGTGAGGGAGTGGTTTGACGTCCTGTCCAATGAGATCATCAATGCAGACTACGGCCTCTTCACCCAGTCAGCGGACGGTGAGACACCTTTCGATTGGCTGATTAGATGTTGTTTGTGTAAAATGTGTTTTTTTAAACTGTAATTGAGGGTGTATTTTCTTCCCTCACTGTTTAAAAAAAATGTTGTTACCTTGCATCATGATCCAAATACTTTGTTGGTTAATTATACGTCTGTATGCCGAGCCTAGCTGTGTATTGCGACTATGAAATGTTTTCCTTTCTCGCATCAGAATACAAGTACTTATTCAAGATGGGTAGGTAAGAAGATCAAAGCTTGACTGGTATTTATTTGTGTGTGTGTGTGTGTGCGTGTGTGTGTGCGTGTGTGTGTGCGTGTGTGTGTGCGTGTGCGTGTGTGTGTGTGTCTCTCTCACAGGCACCACATTCCAGCCCAACAGTAACTCGTCAGTGAACCCTGATCATCTGAACTACTTCCGGTTTGCGGGTCAGATCCTGGGGTTGGCTCTTTACCACCGTCAGCTGGTCAACATCTACTTCACCCGCTCCTTCTACAAACACATACTGGGTAACACACACATACCTCACACCCACGTTCTACAGTGGGTTGTTAACATGATGTAATGTGCGTTCAGGAATCCCAGTGAACTACCAGGGTGTATCCTCTGCTTGAGCAGGTTGTTACATTTGTAGCTGGGTTATAATAGAGTTGTTAGTGTTTTTACGGGGATATTACAGTGACGCTACAGGGTTGTAACGGTATGGGTGCTGTCTGTGTGTCCAGGCATCCCAGTGAACTACCAGGATGTGTCGTCCATCGATCCAGAGTATGCCAAGAATCTGCAGTGGATCCTGGACAACGACATCAGCGACCTGGGACTGGAGCTCACCTTCTCTGTGGAAACAGACGTGTTCGGCGCCATGGAGGAGGTGCCACTCAAACCTGGTGGGACTAGCATCATTGTCACCCAGGACAACAAGGTGAGCCAGCCTATCACAGAAGGAGGATCTGAAACTCCTAACCCCTAGCATTTTGTTGTTGGTCTCAAAATCAACTAGGTGAGAATAGCAGATGATTGACAGGTCAAGCAGAAGAAAGTTGTGATGTAGACTGCGCCCCCTGTATTCTCTAACACTTATGATCTTATATGATTACTATGTCATGTGTATATGATGTGTGTACAGCTGGCCTGCAGGTGGTAATGTTCTGTAAGGAAGAAGCCAGTGAAACGAGACGGCGTTAGAGGGCTGCCCAAAGATCAACCAGACTCTACGTAGTGAATGTTCCCTATATATAAACCTCTCTCTTCTCTCTCTCTCTCTCTCTCTCTCTCTCTCTCTCTCTCTCTCTCTCTCTCTCACTCAGGCAGAGTATGTCCAGTTGGTAACAGAGTTGAGGATGACTCGAGCCATCCAACCCCAGATAAATGCTTTCCTGCACGGGTTCCACACCTTCATTCCCCCCTCCCTCATCCAGCTCTTTGATGAATATGAATTGGTTAGTGTCCTTGCTTTTCCTCCCTTCTACTTTACCTCTCCTCTCTTTCTTTTTCTCTCTATTCCTCTCTTCTCTCCTCTCTACTGTCATCAACTCCCTTCTCCTTCACCTCTCTCTTTTCCTCTACTGTCCTCAACTCCCTTCTCCTTCACCTCTCCTCTCTCTCTTTTCCTCTCTTTTCCTCTTTACTGTCATCAACTCCCTTCTCCTTCACCTGTCCTCTCTCTCCTCTCTCTCTTTTCCTCTCTACTGTCATCAACTCCCTTCACCTCTCCTCTCTTTCTCTTCCTCTTTTCCTCTCTTTTCCTCTCTACTGTCCTCAACTCCTTTCTCCTCACCTCTCTTTCTCTGTTCTCAACCCCTCTTGCCCATTATATTTTATTCTCCTCCTCTGCTCTCGCCTGCTCGCCTAACGGGATCTGATGTCTGATAGCAGGGATTGATTGACCTTGTCTGGCTCAGTGTGTGTCAATGGGATGTTGGGGTCACCTTGAGGCCTCTCGCCATCGCCCGGCTCAGATCAGATTTGTTTCTGTGTGTGTCAGCAAAATCCATGTCCTCACTAGTCCCTGGATCAATAGGGTACCATGGCGATTATCTGGCCCGCCATGTGTTATTGGACATGTGTGTGCAGGTACAAGCCTCGGTCACGCAGTCACAGCACGCCTGCTGACAACACTCAGACTCAGTGGGGAGGAGAGTTTAGCTCTGCTCTGTTTACCACTGGACCACCCGTGTTCAGAAAAACACCCTTGTGTCTTTGACAACATGATTTTGGACAGAATAAGCATTAAGTTATGTTTTATAAGTCTGTTGTGTATGATCCATGTGTCCTGACTACTACTCCATTTAACCTCTCTGTGTGTCTGTCTCTGTGTGCGTGTCTGTCTCTGTGTGGGTGTCTGTCTGTGTGGGTGTGTGTGTAGGAGCTGTTGCTGTCTGGGATGCCAGAGATCGATGTGCAGGACTGGCACAGGAACACAGAATACACCAGTGGCTATGACCTGGAGGAACCTGTCATCCAGGTGAGTTAGCTCTCACCAGGCAGGACTCTTTTTAATGTAACACCACCTCATCAGAGAGGAGGACCCTTTTTACTGGAACACCTCCAAATCAGAGAGATGTACCACAGGCTTGGCTGATCCTACAGAGATCTTAACACCTCCTCCCAGGCTGGCTTAGTGGTTTAAAGCTGATTCTCTTGTCAGATTCTCTTATCTCACACTGGTTTTCATTTGGTGTAATGTGGATTCTCTTGTCTTGTAGTGGTTCTGGAAGGTGGTAGAAAGCCTTACCCAAGAGGAGAGGGTCCTACTGTTGCAGTTTGTCACTGGCAGGTGAATTTCTAATAGTGTATGTGTGTGTGGCAGGTGAGTTTCTCACAGTAATTCCCTCATAAGAACTGTCCTGTCTAATTCCTCTCTCATGTCCCTGTCAGTTCCAGGGTACCTCATGGTGGCTTTGCCTTTCTGATGGGAGGTAGTGGCTTACAGAAGTTCACTATTGCCTCTGTACCATACACATCAAACCTACTGCCTACCTCCAGCACCTGGTAAGGACCACACATACACACATGTCACTCACACATGAGAGAGAGCAGCATGCTGACAGAAAAAGCACTAGAGGGCAGTATGGTTCCTCTGACTCCTTTGCCTCTAGAGTCGTGTGTGTGTGTGTGTGTTGCTTTAGTACACTGGTATAGAAGAGGGGGAGAGGGAAAAACAGGGAGGGGTTTCTGCATGTTGGTTAGAAAGGACAGGTACTGTAGTTCTCATCACTGTAGGTCTATACTTTGGCAGGTAGAAATCACCATTGTACTGTATACTACAGCAGCTGGATATGATATGAGACATAATGACATGCCATCAATCTGCAGTGAACCACAAGATACTACATTGACCATGATGTTCCTCCCACAGCATCAACATGATGAAACTCCCAGAATACCCCAGCCAGGAGGTCCTGCGGGACAGGCTGCTGGTCGCACTGCATTGTGGGAGTTACGGGTACACCATGGCGTGACGCTGGCTGCAGCTGCGTCTCAGCGGGACTCCTCGGGTCCATGCACACGAGAGTGTGTGTGTGTGTGTGTGCGCGCGCATTGGCATGGACACATCAGTGCAAGGAATCCATCCAACACTTCCTAATCCAAACATATTTCACCTATCTATGTGGCATATTTCACCTATCTATGTGGCAGTTTGTTTTAGCTGGGTAGATTATTTTCTACAGCCAGAGCTAGCTATGATTTGTATAAGATAAACAAGCTCCCTGTCATTTCAACCCAATTGAAGGCAAAGGAAATGTGATACCCCTGATTTCACTCTGAACTGCCAAAAACATGTTACCATGGTCACAACAACAACTTATCCACTAGACTGGCTGCACAGCATCCCTCCCACGACGTGAAGCCAGTCAGCTGCCTTCCTTTTAGTCTCTCTCCTTTGGCATTCTTCTCCTGTAACGTGGTCATATGGAATGATCTGGTTGGTGTGTATTTCAAATTGAAGGGGGGGTCTATAATGATATTACTGTAAGAGGCTGTGGCCAGGTGGTTTTACATGTGTTTACCAGGGAGGTAGTCGTAAAAAGGTGGCAAAGATTCTAGCCTGCAAGTAACATAAACACTAATGCAAAAATTGCTAATTTGTCCTAGGAATAGGTACATAAATGATTCCCAAAATGAATAGAAGCGTTAACGGTGCTTACAGGCGTTTACCCCCCACTACAGTACATCCCTGATCTTCACAGCTGCCTAACCACAACTCCCTCACCCTATAAGGTGCATGTCTCATGGCTCTACTTTGTGAGGTTCTTCAGTTTAGTGTCATTCTGTTGTGTTAGTCTGTCATCTGCAGCTGTGTCTCTGTGTCCTTGTAGTGATCATCAGGACCCAGTCTTTCAAAAGTTATCTATCCGGATTTCGCCTATTGGACAGGATTAATAGAATGAATAGAACAGACGAATCATTGACTTCTAGTCATTCTATTTCTATCAGGTTAGAAAACTTTTGGAAAACTGGGCCCAGTAGTCAGTCATCCCTTTCTATTGTATCTGACTGGCAGGACTCTCTGGCTGCATCCCAAATGGATCCGTAGTTCCTATATAGTGCACTACTTTTGACCAGAGCCCTATGGGCCCTGATCAAAAGTAGCGCAGTATGAAGGGAATAGGGTACCATTTGGGGATGCAGCCTCTGCTTACCATGTTGTATTTCTCTCAGCTCAGTCGACTTGAAGGTTAGAGGAGCACTACAGTATATAGAGCTAAGTGAAAGGTTTGGTCAGCAGTGCCAAAAAGGAGAGCCAGTTTGATTTTGATTGCTTTTTTGTTTTTATCCTACCTGAACATTATGGTGGAACATGTTCTAAAAAGGGACAGAATCATATCATGACTTGACATATCATGACTTGACATATCATGACTTGACATATCATGAATGTAGCTAAGAAATGTTTTATTCTTGATCCTTGATTTAAATGATTCTACTTCTTTACAATGATGTGGGAATGTAAATACTTATATTTCATATTATTTATCACTATTGTTTTACATGTATGACTTGTTTTGCAATTGTAATCAGATGTTGTATTGTATACAGAGCCTTTATAGATATTTCTGCAAATTACTCAAAAACAAAGTATGTATTTTACCATAAACATAATACATTGTTTAAACTTTGAGATTGTATCCCCCCCCATACACAAACTATTAGTGAGTGATTGTGGGAGAGCATTGAGCAATTCCCAAGCTTGTGTGAGTGAGGGCATGCTGGTAAAGTGCATAGTGGGTGGATTTGTGTGTGTGTGTGTCTGGACGTATGTTCCCTCAGCATGTGCTGTGTTTGGTCACAGGCAGAGATCAGCAGGGCTACCTGTGCTAAACGGTTTCCTCAGCACTCTCCCTCAAACACAACCTCTGTTCCATCTCTCTCAGACAGACACACTGTGACCAAAGCCACATTCTAAACACACATCTTATGTTCTCCATAGCAACGCAGCATCCTCCATACAATCTGCCCTTCCAAGCTCTACCTTAAACACAGCCTGGCTGGTTCACCATGGCAACGCCAACGTCTGGTTGAGTACACACACACGGGCAGCGCAGCATGGACAGGCCCAGGGCTGGCTGAGATGTGGACCCGGCATATGTCCCCTTGACAACCCAGAGAGAGAGTGAGCAGGCAGAATGTAAAAGTGGTTGAATATGTGGGTAGAGAAAGAGTGTCCATCACATTCTTTGCCACACTAACATGCACTCTCATTCATTTAATTGAATTAGCTAACTATTCATCCTCACCCTCCAGTCTCTCCTCCCTGGACATGTGTGACACATTCAGGCGATAACACAGTACACACACACACACACACACACTGCTTTAGACACTGTCAGGCGATACCACTGCACTATAGAGTAGATTCTGACCTTTGACCTCCAGAGTTCTTCATCTGGCTGGTTGAGGTTTTTCTGATTGCTCTGTGTCCTCAGAAAGAGATAAATGCACTCTTCTGGCTGGCCTCTGGAGTTATTACCTCTGCATCCTCACATACTGATTACATCTGCTGTGTTCACCCTTTCTCTGTTTCTTATACACACACAACCACTGACTGCGTACATGTCCTCTACTACAGAACAAACTGCACAAAGCAATGAGGCTGAAAATATGGTTGTGTAGATTGTCACTCCCCTTCGGCTTGTTCTAGTGCAGACACGGGCATATTTCACCCAGGCAATGACCTGCAGGCAGAGCGCTACAGAGAACTATCTTCACGTGGACAGATTTTGGGGTGGAATCAGCCCTCTCGCTTCGCCTGTTCCTCTGCCAAAGTGTACAGTGCCTTCAGAAATTTTAAATGGATTCAATTGAGATTTGTCATTGGCCTACACCCAGTACTCCATAATGTCAAAGTTGGAAGATGTTTTTAGAATTTTCTTCACATAATAAGTTGCATGGACTCACACTGTGTGCAATAATAGTGTTTAAAATGTTTCAATGACTACCTCATCTCTGTACCCCACACATACAATTATCTGTAAGGATCCTAAGTTGAGCAGTGCATTTCAAACACAGATTCAACCACAAAGACCAGGGGGGGTTTACAAATACTCGCAAAGGACACCTACTGTATTGGTAGATGGGTGAAAAGAAAAGCAGACATTTACTATCCCTTGGAGCAAGGTGAAGTTATTAATTACACTTTGGATGGTGTATCAATACACCCAGTCACAAAAATACAGGCATCCTTCCTAACTCAGTTGCCAGAGAGGAAGGAAACTGCTCAGGGATTTCATTGTGAGGCCAATGGTGACTTTAAAACAGTTACATAGTTTAATGGCTGTGATAGGAGAAAACTGAGGATGGATCAACAACATTTTAGTTAGTCCATAATACTAACCTAATTGACAGTGAAAAGAAGGAAGCTTAAAGAATAAAAATATTCCAAAACATGCATCCTGTTTGCAACAAGGCAACTAAAGTAATACTGCAAAGAAATGTGGCAAAGCAATTCACTTTTTGTAATGAATATACAGTGCCTTGCGAAAGTATTCGGCCCCCTTGAACTTTGTGACCTTGTGCCACATTTCAGGCTTCAAACATAAAGATATAAAATTGTATTTTTTTGTGAAGAATCAACAACAAGTGGGACACAATCATGAAGTGGAACGACATGCATTGGATATTTCAAACTTTTTTAACAAATCAAAAACTGAAAAATTGGGCGTGCAAAATTATTCAGCCCCCTTAAGTTAATACTTTGTAGCGCCACCTTTTGCTGCGATTACAGCTGTAAGTCGCTTGGGGTATGTCTCTATCAGTTTTGCACATCGAGAGACTGACATTTTTTCCCATTCCTCCTTGCAAAACAGCTCAAGCTCAGTGAGGTTGGATGGAGAGCATTTGTGAACAGCAGTTTTCAGTTCTTTCCACAGATTCTCGATTGGATTCAGGTCTGGACTTTGACTTGGCCATTCTAACACCTGGATATGTTTATTTTTGAACCATTCCATTGTAGATTTTGCTTTATGTTTTGGATCATTGTCTTGTTGGAAGACAAATCTCCGTCCCAGTCTCAGGTCTTTTGCAGACTCCATCATGTTTTCTTCCAGAATGGTCCTGTATTTGGCTCCATCCATCTTCCCATCAATTTTAACCATCTTCCCTGTCCCTGCTGAAGAAAAGCAGGCCCAAACCATGATGCTGCCACCACCATGTTTGACAGTGGGGATGGTGTGTTCAGCTGTGTTGCTTTTACGCCAAACATAACGTTTTGCATTGTTGCCAAAAAGTTCAATTTTGGTTTCATCTGACCAGAGCACCTTCTTCCACATGTTTGGTGTGTCTCCCAGGTGGCTTGTGGCAAACTTTAAACGACACTTTTTATGGATATCTTTAAGAAATGGCTTTCTTCTTGCCACTCTTCCATAAAGGCCAGATTTGTGCAATATACGACTGATTGTTGTCCTATGGACAGGGTCTCCCACCTCAGCTGTAGATCTCTGCAGTTCATCCAGGGTGATCATGGGCCTCTTGGCTGCATCTCTGATCAGTCTTCTCCTTGTATGAGCTGAAAGTTTAGAGGGACGGCCAGGTCTTGGTAGATTTGCAGTGGTCTGATACTCCTTCCATTTCAATATTATCTCTTGCACAGTGCTCCTTGGGATGTTTGAAGCTTGGGAAATCTTTTTGTATCCAAATCCGGCTTTAAACTTCTTCACAACAGTATCTCGGACCTGCCTGGTGTGTTCCTTGTTCTTCATGATGCTCTCTGCGCTTTTAACGGACCTCTGAGACTATCACAGTGCAGGTGCATTTATACGGAGAATTGATTACACACAGGTGGATTGTATTTATCATCATTAGTCATTTAGGTCAACATTGGATCATTCAGAGATCCTCACTGAACTTCTGGAGAGAGTTTGCTGCACTGAAAGTAAAGGGGCTGAATAATTTTGCACGCCCAATTTTTCAGTTTTTGATTTGTTAAAAAAGTTTGGAATATCCAATAAATGTCGTTCCACTTCAAGATTGTGTCCCACTTGTTGTCGATTCTTCACAAAAAAATACAGTTTTATATCTTTATGTTTGAAGCCTGAAATGTGGCAAAAGGTCGCAAAGTTCAAGGGGGCCGAATACTTTCGCAAGGCACTGTAACATGTTATGTTTGGGGCAAATCCAATACAACACATTACTGAATACCTCTCCACATTTTCAAGCATAGTGGTGGCTGCATCATGTTATGGGTATGCTTGTAATCGTTAAGGACTGGGGAGTTTTTCAGGATAAAAAGAAAAGGAATGGAGCTAAGCACAGACAAAACCCTAGTGGAAAACTTGGTTCAGTCTGCTTTCCACCAGACACTGAGATTAATTCACCTTTCAACAGGACAATAACCAAAAACAATGCCTAATCTACACTGGAGTTGCTTACCAAGGAGACAGTGAATGTTCCTGAGTGGCCGAGTTACAGTTTTGATTAAAATCTACTTGAAAATCTATGGCAAGACCTGAAAATGTTTGTCTAGCAATGGTCAACAACCAATTTGACAGAACTTGAAGAATTTTGAAAAGGATTATGGGAACATTTTGCACAATCTAGGTGTGGAAAACTCTTAGAGACATAAAGACTCTAAGAGTCTTTAATCACTGCCAAAGGTTTTGATACAAAGTATTTGACTCGGGGGTGTGAATACTTATTGTAAATGAGATATTTCTGCATTACATTTTCAATACATTTGCAAACATTTCTAAAACATTATGGGGTATTGTGTGTATGAAGAAAATGCAGGCTGTAACACAACAAAATGTGGAATAAGTCAAAGGCTATGAATACTTTCTGAAGGCACTGTTTGTTTTATCAGGAGCTAAAATGTCTGACATGTTGGTTAATGACATCACAAGCAGCTCTCACCATGCCACCCTAACTAACTGTCCCTCTGATTGGTGCTGGAGAATATATTATTATTAAGCCTCAGCTTGCCCCTGCGGTCCCTCTTATTCAATTATAGGTGAAAGTCGAAAGGGGGTGTGTTGTCGGTATACTCGCCGGAGCTTAGTAAGCATTTAAAAGGCAAAGACGTAATGTACTGTACTTAGACAGTCAGCAGTATATCTCCAGCTGATTTATATCGACATGCATGGCTCACCTGGGCGATGTCATTTATCCTGGGTAGAGCATCTGGGATACACATGTCTTTGTTACATTTGATGAACGGTGTGTTATGTGCTTACAATTAACAGCAATATGCAGTGACATTATTGATTCAGTTTCCTGATGTTTATATGCAGTACATGTTTGCCAACAGACAGCCTTTCTGTACAGTATGGCAACTCTGAATGAGATACAGTATGGCAACTCTGAACGAGATACAGTAGGGCAACTCTGAATGAGAGACAGTAGATTGCCTTTGAATGAAGGAGATGTGTATGCGGTGGCAGCAACTGTTACATCCCACTGGGCAAAAACTGGTTGAAATAACATTCTTTCCATGTCATTTCAAGCCAAAAAATGTTGTGTGATGTGAAGCAACGCGGAAGACTAATTGGGTTTGCAAAAAGTCATCAACGTGAGGGCATTTCATTTTTTATTCACCAGACTTTTAACCTAAATCCAATGACTTGGTGAAATGTTTTGTTGATTTTACGTTGAATTCACGTTAGTTGACAGCTCAACCGAATGTAAATAAAAACTAGACGTTGAACTGATGTCTGTGCCCAGTGGGATAAGATTGAGGTACTATCTTCAGTGTCTTGACAAACAGACATGTTTTCCTTGACACATCGAAGACATTCATCCTCCTCCTCCAATTCTTTCCTCGGCTACTCTGAAGCATATTGAATAGGCAGTGTTGGCAAAGGAGGTACTGTATAGTATGTGGAGTAAGGCTATCTGTGCCTCCGCACCCTTCTCTCCCTCCTCTTCCTCCCTCCCCATTCTTCCTCCCCGGACCCCAGTCCCCTGCCGTGTGCCTCATTGAAGCAGACTGCAGCTCTCACGGCCGTTTACTGAGATTGTGCGGCAGCCCTAACGTGCTCTGGCACCCTCGTTACAGGAGCTGCTTTCACTCGTTAATTCACTCAGCGCTCCGCCAACAAGCCAACGGAGAGGCGGGGGTAGGAGTGTGTGTGTAAGAAAGAGAGTGTTGTGAGAGAAAGTGTGTGTGTGTAAGAAAGAGAGAATTGTGAGAGAAAGTGTGGGAGGGGGGGGGGATAGGGGGTAGGATGGGAGGATAGGGGGTAGGATGCTTGCCAGATTGTAGCGTTTTCAATGCCATTGAATATTTAGAGTGTGTCAGCTTGTGTGAATAGAGCTTGTCATTCTGCATGCTGTGTGGAGTGCATGTTTACCCAGAGTGTCTCCTGTTGGCCAGGAGCTCACATTATCTCACTGATGTTTTAACTTATACACAATGAGGAGCAGACCTATAATATTCTGGTGTCTATGAATGGAATTAGTCCACTGCTCCACCAGGAGCTAGCATGCTATGTTTTTTTACACATTCAAAGCTGTTCATTTTAGTCTATTCAAACAGACTGCCTTTCAAAGGAAACAAGCACTCTTTAAGATCAGGTGTGGGTGGCCAATTCGTGGGTGCGGAACACTCACCTGAACACACTTAATAAGATAGAGGATGGAGAGTGTTTTGTTCTGTTGATGCTGAGAACGTAATGTTTATGTTTTTAAATAACATTCTTGGAATGTTCTCTGAACGTTACTGAAGTGTTCTTGTGGGACGGTTGTATGCAAAATAACCATAGGACCGCCATGCTCTCACCAAGCTCTAAGAAACATATGCTTCTCAGAAAGTTATGTGCTAGCTGGGGTGTAACTAAGAAGATTTTTGAAAGGTGATATAAACTGATATGTGTCAGTCATTCACAAAGCAGCAGATTTCTGTCTAACCAAAAGTGAGTGGCCACGTCTGTGGCCAGATAATAGTTATGCAATACTGAAGCAGGTAGGTAGTGACCTCAAGGTTGGGGGGATTATGGGAACACCGGAGGGCAGAGAGAGGCAGGGGAGGTGATGCCGGGGGCTGTTTTTCTATTCATTTCTCTCTCCATCTCTCTTCCTCCCTCCCTCATGACTGTGGCCTCAAAAGAGAGGTCAGGGATATGGTCAGGGTTGGAGTTGGTGATTTTTCTGCCTGAGAGCACCATGAATGGGGCACCCCATCAAACAGCAGATAAACTACTCCATAATATATTTGTGTGTGTGTGTGTGTGTGTGTGTGTGCGCGCACAAGCATTAATGCACACGTCTGTGTGTGTGTGTGTGTGTGTGTGTGTGTGTGTGTGCGTGTATTCTTGTGTAAGCGTGTGTGTGTATGTCTATGTGTGTTTGCTATTCACATTCTCCCACATTTTGGCCTACCTCTCCTTATTTACACATTCATGAAAACACATCAATGCCTGGGCTGAGTCGGTAGGTCAAGAGGCCAAAACGCTAAACGTGTTTCTGCGTTTGAACTCCCTACACCTCTGTTTGACTTTGGCTCTGATGTTGGCAGTTGTGAGCGTGCTTAGTGTGTTTCACGCTCCAACGCACAACCTCCCCTTCATAGCGGCGGTGCTCTGGGCTCCTCTCAGAAGGGTTCTGGAACACTGACATACAATATTGATCTGGCCATCCCATCCTTCCAATTCCTTGTCAAACAATCACAGAGACCTCTGAGGTCCTCCATAATCTTTTCCAGAGTTCTGTTGGGTTTTTTCTTTGCTGTCTGTACTGTAATTGGCTTTAGTTCAGCTTGCTTTGTTGTTTGGTTCTTTTTCTTTCAGTTGTGGGTCATACAGTTGAAGTTGGAAGTTTACATACACTTAGGTTGGAGTCATTAAAACTTGTTTTTCAACCATTCCACACATTTGTTGTGAACAAACTATAGTTTTGGCAAGTCGGTTAGGACATCTACTTTGTGCATGACACAAGGAATTTTTCCAACAATTGTTTACAGGCAGATTATTTCACATATAATTCACTGTATCACAATTCCAGTGGGTCAGAAGTTTACATACAAGTTGACTGTGCCTTTAAACAGCTTGGAAAATTCCAGAAAATTATGTCATGGCTTTAGAAGCTTCTGATAGGCTAATTGACATAATTTGAGTCAATTGGAGGTGTACCTGTGGATGTATTTCAAGGCCTACCTTCAAACTCAGTGCCTATTTGCTTGACATCATAGGAACATCAAAAGAAATCAGCCAAGACCTCAGAAAACAATTTGTAGACCTACACAAGTCTAGTTCATCCTTGGGAGCAATTTCCAAATGCCAAAGGTACCACGTTTATCTGTACAAACAATAGTACGCAAGTATAAACACCATGGGACCACGCAGACATCATACCGCTCAGGAAGGAGACGTGTTCTGTCTCCTAGAGATGAACGTACTTTGGTGCGAAAAGTGCAAATCAATCCCAGAACAACAGCAAAGGACCTTGTGAGTATGCTAGAGGAAACAGGTACAAAAGTATCTATATCCACAGTAAAAATGAGTCCTATACCGGCATTACCTGAATGGCCGCTCAGCAAGGAAGAAGCCACTGCTTCAAAACCGCCATAAAAAGCCAGACTACAGTTTGCAACTGCACATGGGGACAAATATCGTACTTTTTGGAGAAATGTTCTCTGGTCTGATGAAACAAAAGTAGAACTGTTTGGCCATAATGACCATCGTTATGTTTTGAGGAAAAGGGGGGATGCTTTCAAGCCAAAGAACACCATCCCAGCCGTGAAGCACGGGGTGGCAGCATCATGTTGTGGGGGTGCTTTGCTGCAGGAGGGTCTGATGCTCTTCACAAAATAGATGGCATCATGAGAATGGAAATTACGTGGATATATTGAAGCAACATCTCAAGACATCAGTCAGGAGGTTAAAGCTTGGTTGCAAATGGGTCTTCCAAATGCTTGGGGTCATTATCCACAATTCCAAAGTTGTGGCAAAATGGCTTAAGGACAACAAAGTCAAGGTGTTGGAGTGGCCATCACAAAGCCCTGACCTAAATCCTATAGATAATTTCTGGGCAGAACTGAAAAAGTGTGTGTGAGCAAGAAGGCCTACAAACCTGACTCAGTTACACCAGCTCTGTCAGGGGGAATGTGCCAAAATTCAACCAACTTATTGTGGGAAGCTTGTGGAAGGCTACCCAAAATGTTTGACCCAAGTTAAACAATTTAAAGACAATGCTACCAAATGCTAATAGAGTGTATGTAAACTTCTGACCCACTGGGAATGTGATGAAAGAAATAAAAGCTGAAATGAATCATTCTCTTTACTATTATTCTGACATTTCACATTCTTAAAATAAAGTGGTGATCCTAACTGACCTAAGACAGGGAATTATTTACTCAAATTAAATGTCAGGAATTGTGAAAAACTGAGTTTAAATGTATTTGGCTAAGGTGTATGTAAACTTCCGACTTCAACTGTACATATTTTATGTTTAGAACTCTCTTTAGTGTGTTATGATCTTGCCTGACTGTGGCATGTTTTTGCCTTTGCTGTACTTTTTCAGGTTTATGATTCCTGATTTTTCTAAATCAGTGAAGCCCACACATTGTCTTTTGACAAACTCTCTTATGTCAGAGAGAAGAGAAGAAGTTAAAGGGAGCGAGTG
This sequence comes from Oncorhynchus mykiss, assembly GCF_057628025.1. Lineage (NCBI taxonomy): Eukaryota > Metazoa > Chordata > Actinopteri > Salmoniformes > Salmonidae > Oncorhynchus > Oncorhynchus mykiss. The sequence goes on from NC_143024.1 coordinate 27,375,661, forward strand.
AGAGAGAGAGAGGGATGGAGAGAGGGAAAGAGGAAGGGAGAAGGGGGTGAGGTAAGGACAGGGGTTTATCATTAGCATATCTAAGGAGAAGGTAGAAGAAAGGGATGGAACGTCCTATTTTGCTTTTTGACAGATAACAGTCTAAAGCCCTGTTTTGTTTCCAAGCAATAACAAATATATACCCCTCCCGTCTTCTTTCCCACCTCTCTTGTTTTCCTGGGAGAAATATGCTTACTCCTGGCGAACAGGGGGAGACATATTGTCCCGTGAGGAGCCTTGAAGAGTGCTTTGATACATTGAGATTATTACAGGGCTCTGACAGATTTTCCTGCTTGTGTATGTGTGTGTGTGTGTGTGTGTGTGTGTGTGTGCCTACGTGCTCGCAGAGCCGATTCCAGGCATAAGAGACATAAGCAGTTGCTTAGGGACTCTGGCCGCTAGGGGGCCCCGACCAGGAACTCAGCGTAATATTGAGAGTAAGAATAGTAGAATATAGAAGGTGCAATTTAAACATTTGGTTGTGCATCAGCAGGTTTTCTATTGTTATGTCAGTCACTGACAGTCACTCAATGAGCCATGTCAGCTAACAATTTTTAGATGGTAAGTTAGTCTAGCCAGCTATCTAAACTTGTAATAATCATACCCACCGGACATGCAGGGCATGTGCCCAGGGGCCCTGTCCTCCAGGGGGCCCCCATTGATTTTGTTAGTCACTCTCTTTCACATATTATATTAACATGGCATAAGTCATGGCAAAATGTGTAGAATTGCAGGAAACTAGCTTTAAAACTGCAAACATTTCTCTCGACCCCATGGCAAAATGTCGAGAATTGCAGGAAATGTACATTAAAAAGTAAATGTTTCTCTCTGCCGTCAATAGGTGGGCCACTAAAATGCTTGCCATCCATTTGTTGGAGACTTCCTCGTTGTCAGTCATTCTGAGTGGACTCTGTGTGGAAAGCTAAAAGAAATGCTGATGAGATTTTGGAGGTCTGACTCCTCCGAGTTTTTGGCAGTCTCAGGGAGTTTGCTCCGATCGTTCACCACGTGAAGTGATTATGCTGCAAATGGCCCTTTTGTTATCTTGGGAAGCCAGTCAGTTGTAAATAGCTGCAGAGTTATCTGGGCAGCACAGTCAGTCGGAGAGGAGACGAGTAATTGGATAATTAATTTAGTCTTGGACAGGTCAAACGGATTTTCCTCATCTGCTTTTCCTTTCCGGCGCTCCCTCTGTGGCAAGGTTTCCAGGACACGTAATTGATGTATGTGTGTGTGTGTGTGTGTGTGTGTGTGTGTGTGTCTGTGTGTCTGTGTGTGTGTGATTGATGTGTGCCATGGACGGATAATTACAGCGCATTCATCTCCCCTCACCCTCTCTCCCTCACCCTCTCTCCCTTTCACCCTCTAGACATGCAGGATGGGTAATGATGATGACATGAGAGGTTGTTTCAAATGACATGTTGTTGTTTCACCATATTTAAAGGGATAGTTTACTCAGGATACAAACAAACATGATTTTCAACCTACCTTGGCTGCAGTTGAGTCAATAAGGCAGTTTTGGGATATTTAGTTTCCTTTCAACACTTGATAGCCATATTTGGTTACTGTTAGCAATCTCAGTAACACTTAACATTAAACTGTTCTTGTGCCTGTGTAATAATCTGTCATTACTTTTGGAGCAACATTTTATTAGCATGTTGTTACATAATGCTTTGGTAATTGCATTAGAATTGCATAGCAATGAGCTGAGTTTTTGTAACTAGGGGAATAGTGACTGTTCATTATTCCACTTCTGTCATAACTCCATTATTATGCAATTATAAAGCAATTTCCAAAATCCTATGTATCACCAATGTTGCGAATTGTAATAATCACAAGGTTAGTATGTCATGATATGACGAAATCAAATGAAAATGTTGCTCTTGCTTTTTTTCACGTGCATTTTTTGTGATTTCACATACATTTTGTTTTGGAGCGTCACTGGGTGGATTCATAAGAGCATTGCCGATAATCACCGGAGTGTAACAACGGGAGGAACCAGAACAACTCACAGCCCGATTGGCACACCGCCCCTTGTGAGAATGCAGGTACAATCATTCAGATGTATTCCCATTGGTTCACTGCATATTGACGCCTGTATTTAAAGCCTTGCAGAAGCAGCATGGGGGAAGAACCGCGTGGGGCATTGATGAGGAAGGAGCTCAGACGAACAGTGAAGTAACAGGGAAGTGCATCGTTTTGAAGTATTTTCCACTGGACTGGGTGATTTTAAAGAATGGATTTTGGATTTTAAGGAGTAGACTGGTTTATTGTAAATATATATATTCAAAGATAATTGTGTGGCATTTTACTGCTCAATATTCCTTTGTGCCTCAGGCCTAACCCAGAGGTGGACCGAGCAGAAGGAAAACCATGAAAGGACTTCCCCACCCCTTTAATTCAACACTAGCCAATTAGTGTGTGGCCTTGTTACGTTCCACAGTTTGTGTTGTTGTGGGTTTGTATGTGTGTGCATTTCAGGAAATGCCTTCCTGGATTCTAAGCAGCTGATTGGCCGGCCCCATTGCAGATTGGAGCTCTGACCCGTCCCTCTCGTCAGGGGATACAGCTGCCTCTGTAATTACCAACTCCGTCTCCAGCTTGATAAAAGCTAGTATTCCTTCCCCAGGGAAGAGAGCTTCTTTTTTATGTCCTGTGTTGATTGTTGTGGCAGTCTGTAAAAGTTTTGTGGGTATTATTTTGTAGCCGCTCCTTCCTAGGTATGTGTATGCCAATAGGACTTAGTGTTTTTGGGTAATTGAAATGGTTCATGTAAATTATTGGTGTATTATTCTGTTTAATTTGTTCCCGGGGGGGAGGGGGGGGGGGGGGGAACGCACCTTAGGCAAGAGGCCTGCGGGCATACATAACCCGTAGTATTTAAACTGTCTATGCACACTAGGTAAGACCTCGGTGGACCACCCCCTGTATTTTGATTAGCGCACCAGGTTAGGTAAGTAGTGGGAAGGCAGTAGGTAGGAGAGGGGACTTTTACTTTCTTTGCTTTGCTTCCGTCCAGCCCCTTTTCCCCACCATACCGTGTTTAAGGAATAATAAATTCCCTGTAAACAGTATTTTTCTCTGCCTTTGTTGTCTTTCCCCGCACCTACGATCACATACTATTTTCACTCCACAGCGAGTTGGGATGTAGCAGGGTGTTGCGTTGCCTCCTCCAAGGCCTAAATGTTTACCTATTTATTTCTGTTCAAAATAAATGTCCATACTTTTTGCTGAAATCTTGCCTCCTTGTGTTTTTTGCTTACTGTGATTCGCACCCAACTGGTCACTAGAACTCAAACTGTATACAGTTAGGAGTCCTGGTGCTCCAAATCTCCACCAGGTGGCGTAGTCAGGGTTTTATGACTATGCCACATACAGTGGGGCAAAAAAGTATTTAGTCAGCCACTAATTGTGCAAGTTCTCCCACTTAAAAAGATGAGAGGCCTGTAATTTTCATGTAATCATGTAATTTTCATCATCACTTCAACTATGACAGACAGAATGACAGAGAAAAAAAATCCAGAAAATCACATTGTAGGATTTTTGATGAATTTATTTGCAAATTATGGTGGAAAATAAGTACTTGGTCAATAACAAAAGTTTATCTCAATACTTTGTGTATTTGTATTTGAATATCAAAGAAAATAGCCTCTTAGTTTAAAATCTATATAAACTATTTTCGACTACATAGAGCAGTGGTTCCCAAACTTTTTATAGTCCCGTACCCCTTCAAACATTCAACCTCCAGCTGCGTACCCCCTCTAGTACCAGGGTCAGCACACTCTCAAATGTTTTTTGTTGCCATCATTGTAAGCCTGCCACACACACACTATACGATACATTTATTAAACATAAGAATGAGTGAGGTTTTGTCACAACCCGGCTCGTGGGAAGTGACAAAGAGCTCTTATAGGACCAGGGCACAAATAATAATATAATCAATAATTTTGCTATTTATTTAACCATCTTACAGATAAAACCTTATTTGTTGATTGAAAATTGTGAATAGCTCACCACAGCTTAATGAGAAGGGTGTGTTTGAAAGGATGCACATACAGTGCCTTGCGAAAGTTTTCGGCCCCCTTGAACTTTGCGACCTTTTGCCACATTTCAGGCTTCAAACATAAAGATATAAAACTGTATTTTTTTGTGAAGAATCAACAACAAGTGGGACACAATCATGAAGTGGAACGACATTTATTGGATATTTCAAACTTTTTAAAAAAATCCAAAACTGAAAAATTGGGCGTGCAAAATTATTCAGCCCCTTTACTTTCAGTGCAGCAAACTCTCTCCAGAAGTTCAGTGAGGATCTCTGAATGATCCAATGTCGACCTAAATGATTAATGATGATAAATACAATCCACCTGTGTGTAATCAAGTCTCCGTATAAATGCACCTGCACTGTGATAGTCTCAGAGGTCCGTTAAAAGCGCAGAGAGCATCATGAAGAACAAGGAACACACCAGGCAGGTCAGAGATACTGTTGTGAAGAAGTTTAAAGCCGGATTTGGATAGAAAAATATTTCCCAAGCTTTAAACATCCCAAGGAGCACTGTGCAAGCGATAATATTGAAATGGAAGGAGTATCAGACAGACTCTCTCCAATGCAACCCAAAATTGCAGAGTTACAGTGCCTTGCGAAAGTATTCGGCCCCCTTGAACTTTGCGACCTTTTGCCACATTTCAGGCTTCAAACATAAAGATATAAAACTGTATTTGTTTGTGAAGAATCAACAACAAGTGGGACACAATCATGAAGTGGAACGACATTTATTGGATATTTCAAACTTTTTTGAGCTCAGCCCAATCCAGAAATCTGGCAGTGGCTTTATTTTTACAGAACAGCTTGTTGCAATTTTGATGAGGCTCTCTTGTTCAGATATCGGTAAGTGGACTGGAGGCAGGGCATGAAAGGGATAACAAATCCAGTTGTTTGTGTCATTAATTTCGGTAAAGTACCTGCGTAATTGCACACCCAACACACTCAGGTGCTTGACTATATCACATTTGACATTGTCCGTAAGCTTGAGTTCATTTGCACACAAAAAATCATACAATGATGGAAAGACCTGTGTGTTGTCCTTGTTAATGCAGACAGAGAAGAGCTCCAACTTCTTAATCATGGCTTCAATTTTGTCCCCCACATTTAATGTAGTTGCAGAGAGTTCCTGTAATCCTAGATTCAAATCATAAGGTGAGAAAAAACATCACCCGGATAGGCCAGACGTGTGAGAAACTCGTCATCATGCAAGTGGTCAGACAATTGAAAATTATGGCCAGTAAAGAAAACTTTAAGCTCGTCTCTCAATTTTAAAAAATGTGCCAATCCTTTGCCCCTTGATAACCAGCACATTCCTGTATGTTGTAAAAGCATTGCATGGTCGCTGCCCATTTCATTGCATAGTGCAGAAAATACATGAGAGTTCAGGGGCCTTGCTTTAACAAAGTTAACCATTTTCACTATTGTGTCCAAAACGTCTTTCAAGCTGTCAGGCATTCCTTTCGCAGCAAGAGCCTCTCGGTGGATGCTGCAGTGTACCCAAGTGGTGTCGGGAGCAACTGCTTGCACCCGCGCGTTACCACTCCACTATGTCTCCCTGTCGTGGCTTTTGCGCCATCAGTACAGATACCAAAATGAGCAGCAGCTACGTTTGGCTACATACAGCTAGCTACCTGTATTTGACATTGTGTTGTTATTTTGTTGAACACTAGATGGTTTAATTTTATGGCAGTGAAGCGAGGCTACTCAGGCGAGAAAAACATGTACCCAAATGTATGGAAAATCTAAATGTTTGAAAATGTTAACTTAAAAAAAATATATGTATATATATTTTTTTGCCGTACCCACGACGGCACTGCGGATACTCCAGTTTGGGAATACCTGACCTAGAGTATTTGAAACTACTTTCTTCACAGGTCTGTAATGAGATCCAGAACATCAACGGGATCCCTTGTTGACTCTAAAGAGAGCTCATTATAGTGATTATTATCCTGATTAGTCCTCAATAAGATCCTGTGGAGAGAATGAGTACATGCCCCCCCATCTACCACTGATTGACATCTAACTGTCACCCCCCCATGGTTTACACAGAACACAAATCATATCTGCCCGACTACTGTTTTATCCCTGCACTGCTTTCTGGGAAATTAGCCAACGAGAGGAGGCCAGTTATTAAATCCATCTATTCAAGGGCCGAGCCCACTCCTTTATTAGTGCCTTGTCTTGCGTTGTGGTGGGCTAGCTACTTGAATCATCATCAACCTCATCATCTCAAGGGTTCATTATAACTGATGGTCTATTGATGAGTCCATCCACTCAGATCAGAGAGGAGGGCCAGATGGAGATGATGGAGATGACTGTTGAAGCCTCGTCTCCCAGTGCCCTCTCCATGTGGAGAACCGATGCAGGGAGAAAGGCTACTTATCATTCTCTGTGATTATGTCTCATAGTGGTTAACTGTTGGCATGGGCTCAACGGAACCCTCGCCTGTTTCCATAGCGTGTCTTTTAGCGAATGTGTGTGCGTTTTAGTGAATGTGTGTTTATGCGTACACGTGCATGCATGAGTGTGTGCTTGTTCTATGAGCGCGTGCTTGTTCTATGGGGGTCGGCGCGCCGTACGTCCCTGCCTTATAATAGGCCTGAAATTGCCTTTCTTGGGGTACAGCAGCTGCTTTGAAGTGGAACAGCGGTTAGAAGCTTTTAGTCTTTTGTGTGTTGGTCAGATTTAGGACAATAAGAATGGGGCAGGTAAGTGAACAGAGGTAGAGCAGAATGGAACTGTGGAGATGGAGAGAGAGCTCTGACGGCTGGGGCTTTTAATCTCCATTAGCCCTGCATAATGCCTCCTTTCAGGGTTGATTTGATTTGACAGGCGTTGCTCTGGAGTCCGCGCCACCCATCTTGCCCACGCCCCAGCCCCATGCAGCATGAGCGCTGACATTACCCCCCTACCACCACCTACCACCTCCTTCTGACTAATATAAATCTGCTCTAATAACTTTCTATTGTTCAAGCCCATTGGGGGTGAGAGGGAAATGTACTTACGCAAGTTTGAGGGAATTCTGACAGGAAAACTACCACGTATTCTACACAGAAAAAGTTGGAAAAAATGTGGTGGTCATTTTGTTCCTCTAGCTAAATGTGGTGTTGAGGTTTTAGGAAAAGAGCCTGTATACCTGGTCAAGTCACTACATATACATCATAACTGTGTTTAATATTTGTCAGATGTCAACTCAGTTCTTTTCCAGATAATGGCAGCTTCTGTTCTTGAGTACTATTATAATGTAAATCCTGTAGAAGGATGTTGTCAGGTATAAGTGGAATGCAGCCTGATAGAAGTCTTTGAAGTGGTATTTCTGGCATAATGCACTGCTTTGGTTGGTACAGTGAGGGACTGTGAGAGGAGAAGTACTGAACTGGCCTTGTTAACAATGAAACTGAAGATGAGGTAGAGCTGGGCGATATGGACAAACATCCATATCAAGATAAATTGCCAAAATGTATGCGATAACGATAAATATAACAATAAGTTTATGACATTAATGTGCACCACAGTTTAAAAAAAATATCCTTTGAACTACTAGTTTGATGGTTGTACTGTAGCCATCAATTGTCTTGTTAACAATCCCATATTAGCAAGCTTATTTCATTTCAAACATTTCTCTAGTACAGGGTACTTATTGTAATGAATAGTATCAGCAAAATGCCTGCGATAAGTGATCAGTATGGTCGGTGTTGATCATTTTCAGTTCATCATCCCAGCTCTAAGATGAGGTAGAGCAGAAAACATACACATACCCCTGCTGTGGTGCACTGAGATTTGAGAGAAAGAGAGAGAGAGAGAAAGAGAGGCACTGAGTGAGAGAGAGTATGAGATAGACAGTAAGAGAGAGAAGGGGGTGATGAGGAGGGAGAGAGGACAGGTTCTTGTCCTTGAGAGGAAAACAACAATTGCAACAATTGGCTGTTCTGTTCTGTTCTTTTCTTGTTCTTCATGGAAATGCACTACAAAGCTGTAACAGAGTAATATTCCCTGGTAAACAGACAAGGACTTTGAATAAAGAACAGGTTCTACTGCTAAACACTGAAAGAGAGAGACAGAGTGGGGGAAAGAAAGATGGAGGGGGGACTGGGGCGGAGGGGGGGTAGGGGTGGTGGGTCTTTGCATATGGAGTTATTTTTCCATGATCCATTTTAGTCTTTTAGCGGACGCTCTTATCCAGAGCCACGTCCAGTTGTAAAAGCCCTACAGTGATATCAACACAGGCCAAAAGGGAATTGAAATCTACCCCGGGTCTGATAACAGTGGTCTTGAACATAAACATCTACATGTATTATAGGCATGCCATTATGACCAGTGCTCCCTACCACCACCACTACCACTGTCCCACGCTATATCTCCATGTGATGGGGGAGAATGAAGGGCCCATGGTGTTTGCACAGCCCTTAGTTGAACTCTTGTGGTGCAGCTTGAGCACGATGTGCAGCCAAGCAGATGAACGATCCTTTGACAAATCACCTCGACCTGCCCCCTTTATCAAACCCCCCCAACCCCCAGCCCCCACCTGCCTCAACCCACCTCAATCACCATTATCTTTGTGACTAGGCACCACTGGAGGTCACATTCAATGACGAGTGCAAAAATGGCTTTCTTTCTCCCTTTATCTTTCTCTCTCTCCATTTCTGTTTCTCTTTACCCCCCCCCCCCCTCTCTCGTGCTCTCTCCTTCCCCCTCTATCTACCTCTCCATCTTTCCTCCCTCACTCTCTGCATGGCTGTAGAGCCGTGTTCAGTGTAATTTTAACATGCTCTGTACATACAGTACCAGTCAAAAGTTTGGGACACACCTAGATTGTAGAATAATAGTGAAGACATCAAAACTATGAAATAACAAATATGGAATCATGTTGTAACCAAAAAAGGTTTAAACAAATCAAAAATATTTTATATCTGAGATTCTTCAAAGTAGCCACCCTTCGCCTTGATGACAGCTTTGCACACTCTAGACATTCTCTCAACCAGCTTCATGAGGTAGTCAACTGGAACAGGTGTGCCTTGTTAAAAGTTAATTTGTGGAATTTCTTTCTTTCTACATGCGTTTCAGCCAATCAGTTGTGTTGTGACAAGGTAGGGGTGGTATACAGAAGATAGTCCTATTTGGTAAAATACCAAGTCCATATTATGGCAAGAACCGCTCAAATAAGCAAACGAAGGTCAGTCAATACGGAACATTTCAAGAACTTTGAGTTAGAAAAACCATCAAGCGCTATGATGAAACTGGCTCTTATCAGGACCGCCATAGGATAGGAAGACCCAGAGTTTCCTCTGCTGCAGAGGATAAGTTCATTAGAATTACCAGCCTCAGAAATTGCAGCCCAAATAAATGCTTCACAGAGTTCATGTAACATGACACATCTCAACATCAATCAATCAAATGTATTTATAAAGCCCTTTTTACATCAGTCGATGTCACAAAGTGCTGTACAGAAACCCAGCCTAAAACCCCAAACAGCAAGCAATGCAGATGTAGAAGCACGGTGGCTAGGAAAAACTCCCAAGAAAGGCCAGAACCTAGGAAGAAACCTAGAGAGGAACCAGGCTATGAGGGGTGGCCAGTCCTCTTCCGGCTGTGCTGGGTGGAAATTATAACAGAATATGGCCAAGATGTTCAAACGTTCAAAGATGACCTGCAGGGTCAGATTATAATAATCATAGTGGTTGTAGAGGGTGCAACAGGTCAGCACCTCAGGAGTAAATGTCAGTTGGCTTTTCATAGCCGATTATTCAGAGTTAGAGACAGCAGGTGTGTCCAAAACAGCACGTCCGGTGAACTGGTCAGGGTTCCATAGCCGCAGGCAGAACAGTTGAAACTGGAGAAGCAGCATGACCAGGTGGACTGGGGACAGCAAGGATGCCTGAGGCATGGTCCTAGGGCTCAGGTCCTCTGAGAGAAGAGAGAGAGAGAGAGAAAGAAAGAAAGAGAGAGAAAGAAAGAGAGAGAGAGAGAGAGAGAGAGAGAGAGGGGGGAGTGAGAGAGGGAGAAAGAGAGAGAGAAAGAGAGAGAGAAAGAGAGAAAACGAGAGAGAGAATTAGAAGGAGCATACTTAAGTTCACACAGAACGCCAGATGAGACAGGAGAAATGCTCCAGATATAACACTGACCCTAGTCCCCCCGACACATAAACTATTGCAGCATAAATACTGGAGGCTGAGACAGGAGGGGTCGGGAGACACTGTGGCCTTGTCCGACGATACCCCCGGACAGGGCCAAACAGGCAGGATTTATCCCCACCCACTTTGCCAAAGTACAGCTCCCACACCACTAGAGGGATATATTCAACCACCAACCTTCTACCCTGAGACAAGGCCGAGTATTGCCCATGAAGATCTACCCCACGGCACGAACCCGAGCTCTATAGGAGAAAGCCCTGCCTCCAGCTGTTTGCTTAGAAATTATAGGGACAGTTAGGAGGCCTGCGTCTTGTGACCGTAGCGTACGTGTAGGTATATGGGGCAGGACCAAATTGGAGAGATAGGTAGGAGCAAGCCCATGTAATGCTTTGTAGGTTAGCAGTAAAACCTTGAAATCAGCTCTAGCCAAAACAGGAGGCTAGTGTAGAGAGGCTAGCACTGGAGTAACATGATCACATTTTTTGGTTCTAGTCAAGATTCTAGCAGCCGTGTTTAGCACTAACTGAAGTTAGTTAGCCGGAAAGTAGAGCATTGCAGTAGTCTAACCTAGAAGTGAGAAAAGCATGAATGAATTTTTCTGCATAGTTTTTGGACAGAACGTTTCAGATTTCTTCAATGTTACAAAGATGGAAAAAAGCTGTCCTTGAAAGATGTTTTAATTTTTTTTATTTCACCTTTATTGAACCAGGTAGGCCAGTTGAGAACAAATTCTCATTTACAACTGTGACCTGGCCAAGATAAAGCAAAGCAGTGCGACATAAACAACAACACAGAGTTACACATGGGATAAACAAACGTACAGTCAATAACACAATAGAAAAATCTGTGTACAGTGTGTGCAAATGTAGTAAGATTAGGGAGGTAAGGCAGGAAATAGGCCATAGTGGCGAAATAATGACAATTTGGCATTAACACTGGAGTGATAGATGTGCAGATTATGATGTGCAAGTAGAGATACAGCAAAAAAATAACAATATGGGGATGAGGTAGTTGGGTGGTGTAACGTTCGTCGTCTTCTTCTGATGAGGAGTAAGAGAGATCGGACCAATTTGCAGCGTGGTAAGTGTCCATTTTAATAAGACAAACTGAACACTACAAAAATACAAAATAACAAAGTGAAAGAACGAAACAAATGAAACAGTCCCGTGTGGTACAAACACTGACACGGAAAATAATCACCCACAACTCAAAAGTGAAACCAGGCTACCTAAGTATGGTTCTCAATCAGGGACAACGATAGACAGCTGCCTCTGATTGAGAACCATACCAGGCCAAACACAGAAATCCCAAAACATAGAAAAAGGAACATAGACAACCCACCCAACTCACGCCCTGACCATACTAAAACAAAGACATAATAAAATAACTAAGGTCAGAACGTGACAGGTGTGCTATTTACAGATGGTTTGCGTACAGTTGCAGTGATCGGTAAGCTGCTCTGACAGCTGCTGCTTAAAGCTAGTGATGGAGTCTCCAGCTTCAGGGATTTTTGCAATTCATTCCAGTCATTGGCAGCAGAAGGAAAAGCGGGCAAAGAGGTGTACCTGCTGGAGCGAGTGCTACGGGTGGCACATAGGTCGTGGTGGTGGGTAGTATATGGGGCTTTGGTGACAAAACGGATGGCACTGTGAAAGACTGCATCCAATTTGCTGAGTAGAGTGTTGGAGGCTATTTTGTAAATGACATCGCCGAAGTCGAGGATTGGTAGGAAAGTCAGTTTTATGAGAGTATGTTTGACAGCATGAGTGAAGTAGGCTTTGTTGCGAAATAGGAAGCCGATTCTAGATTTAATTTTGGATTGGAGATGCTTAATGTGAGTCTGGTAGGAGAGTTTACAGTCTAACCAGACACCTAGGTATTTGTAGTTGTCCACATATTCTAAGGCAGAACCGTCCAGAGTAGTGATGCTAGTCGGGCGGTCAGGTGCGGGCTGCAATCGGTTGAAGAGTATGCATTTAGTTTTACAAGGATTTAAGAGCAGTTGGAGGCCACGGAAGGAGTGTTGTATGGCATTTAAACTCGTTTGGAGGTTTGTTAACACAGTGTCCAAAGAAGGGCCAGATGTGTACAGAATGGTGTTGTCTGCGTAGAGGTGGATCAGAGAATCACCAGCAGCAAGAGCGACATCATTGATGTATACAGAGAAAAGAGTCGGCCTGAGAATTGAACCCTGTGGCACCCCCATAGAGACTGCCAGAGGTCCGGACAACAGGCCCTCCGATTTGACACACTGAACTCTATCTGAGAAGTAGTTGGTGAATCAGGCGAGGCAGTCATTTGAGAAACCAAGGCTATTGAGTCTGCCGATAAGAATCGAAAAAGGCCGATAGGTTTTTCTTTTTCAAGAGAGGCTTTATTACTTCCACTTTTGCTGAGTTTGGTACGCATCCGGTGGGTAGGGAGCCGTTTATTATGTTCAACATAGGGGAGCCAAGCACAGGAAGCAGCTCTTTCAGTAGTTTAGTTGAAATAGGGTCCAGTATGCTGCGTGAAGGTTTTGAGGCCAAGACTATTTTCATCAATGTGTCAAGAGATAAAACTAAAACTTGAGTGTCTCCCTTGATCTTAGGTCCTGGCAGTGTTGTGCAGACTCAGGACAACTGAGCTTTAAAGAGGAGTCAATAATTAGCTTTGTAATGATCATGATCTTTCACCAAAGAAGTTAATTAATTTTTTTATCACTGCTGAAGTTAAAGTCAAATCCTCTCTTTGGGAATGCTGCTTTTTTGTTAGCTTTGCAAAAGTATACAAAATACATTTAGGATTGTTCTTATTGTAATTCATTAAGTTGGAAAAATAGGATGATCGAGCAGCAGTGAGGGCTCTTCGATACTGCACGGTACTGTTTTTCCAAGCCAGTCGGAAGACTTCCAGTTTGGTGTAACGCCATTTCCATTCCAATTTTCTGGAAGCTTGCTTCAGGGCTCATACTTTCTGTATGCCAGGGAGCAAGTTTCTTATGACAAATGCTTTTTGTTGTTAGGGGTGCGACTGCGTCTAGGGTATTATGCAAGGTTAAATTTAATTCCTCAGTTAGGTGGTTAGACGATTTTTGTACTCTGACGTCCTTGGGTAGGTGGAGGGAGTCTGGAAGGGCATCTAGGAATCTTTGAGTTGTCCGAGAATTTACAGCACAGCTTTTGATGATCCTTTGGTGGGGCCTGAGCAGATTATTTGTTGGGATTGCAAATGTAATAAAATGGTGGTCCGATAGTCCAGGATTATGAGGAATAACACTAAGATCCACAATTTTTATTCCACGGGACAAAACTAGGTCCAGAGTATGACTGTGGCAGTGAGTAGGTCCGGAAACATGTTGGACAAAACCGACTGAGTCGATGATGGCTTCGAAAGCCTTTTGGAGTGGGTCTGTGGACTTTTCCATGTGAATATTAAAACTTCTTGCGACTAGCAATCCCGGATCCGGGAGCGTAATCATAGCCTCAAACTAATTAGCATAGCGCAGCGGACATAAATACCCCTAGAAACTTTTCCTATTCATGAAAATCGCAAATGAAATATATTCAAACACAAGCTTAGCCTTTTGTTAACCTCTTGCGACGAGCAATCCCGGATCCGGGAGCGTAATCATAGCCTCAAACGAATTTGCATAACGCAGCGGACATAAATACTTTTCCTATTCTTGAAAATCGCAAATGAAATGAAATAAATACATTCAAACACAAGCTTAGCCTTTTGTTAACAACACTGTCATCTCAGATTTTCAAAATATGCGTTACAGCAAACGCTAGACAAGCATTTGTGTAAGTTTATCATGGCATAATGCTATGCTAGGCTCTGCTGGCAGCAGGCAACATTTTCACGAAAATAAAAAAGCAACCAAATTAAATCATTTACCTTTGAAGAACTTCGAATGCTTTCACTCAGGAGACTCCCAGTTAGATAGCAAATGTTCCTTTTTTCCAAAAATATTATTTTTGTAGGCGAAATAGCTCCCGTTTCTTCATCATGCTTGGCTGAGAAATCGACCGGAAAATGCTGCAACTATAACGGCAAACTTTTTTCAAAATTTGCTCCATAATATCGACAGAAACACGGCAAACGTTGTTTAGAATCCATCCTCAAGGTGTTTTTAACATATATATTCGATAATATATCCGTCGAGGCAATTGGTTTCTCATAAGAAGCGATTGGAAAAATGGCTACCTCAGTATTTTACGTGAGATTTTCTGCGGGAGACACCATGTGACCACATGCTATATATGGTCCTTTACGGCCATTCATTAATGGAAATGCCTAAAAAGACGTCACAATGCTGTAGACACATTGGGGAATACGTGGAAAACGTAAGCTCATTCGTAGCTCATTCACAGCCATATAAGGAGTCATTGGCATGAGGCGGTTTCAAAAAATGCGGCACTTCCTGGTTGGATTTTTATCTGGGTTTCGCCTGTAACATCAGTTCTGTGGCACTCACAGACAATATCTTTGCAGTTTTGGAAACGTCAGAGTGTTTTCTTTCCAAGGCTGTCAATTATATGCATAGTCGAGCATCTTTTTGTGACAAAATATCTTGTTTAAAACGGGAACGTTTTTCATCCAAAAATTTTAATAGCGCCCCCTAATGCACTGTCATCTCAGATTTTCAAAATATGCGTTACAGCCAACGCTAGACAAGCATTTGTGTAAGTTTATCATGGCATAATGCTATGCTAGGCTCTGCTAGCAGCAGGCAACATTTTCACGAAAATAAGAAAAGCAATCAAATTAAATAATTTACCTTTGAAGAACTTCGGATGTTTTCACTCAGGAGACTCCCAGTTAGATAGCAAAATGTTCCTTTTTTCAAAAAATATTATTTTTGTAGGCGAAATAGCTCCCGTTTGTTCATCATACTTGGATTTTGGAGAAATTGACCGGAAAATGCTACCACTACAACGCCGAACACTTCCTGGTTGGATTTTTATCTGGGTTTCGCCTGTAACATCAGTTCTGTTGCACTCACAGACAATATCTTTGCAGTTTTGGAAAGGTCAGAGTGTTTTCTATCCAAAGCTGTCAATTATATGCATAGTCGAGCATCTTTTCATTTAAAAACTTCTTAGGGCTAGGTGTCCCATCAGCCTGTCGACAACTTCCTGTGAAATTGGGGGGTTTTGCAATTCAAATAAATAATCATAAATATTATGGATATTAAACATCTAGGTACATACAAGTGTCTTTAATCGGTTAACCGTTCGCTAGCGGAACCCCTGCCCTCGATAACATTCCGCTGAAAAGGCAGCGCACAATTTTTTTTAGAAATATGTAACTTTCACACATTAACAAGTCCAATACAGCAAATGAAAGATAAACATCTTGTTAATCTACCCATCGTGTCCAATTTAAAAAATGCTTTACAGCGAAAGCACAACATATGATTATGTTAGGTCATAGCCAAGTTGAAAAAACACACAGCCATTTTTCCAGCCAAAGATAGGAGTTACAAAAAGCAGAAATATAGATAAAATGAATCACTAACCTTTGATGATCTTCATCAGATGACACTCATAAGACATCATGTTACACAATACATGTATGTTTTGTTCGATAATGTGAATATTTATATCCAAAAATCTCAGTTTACATTGGTGCCTTACTTGCAGTAATCCGGTGATTTTGCAGAAATACTCATAATAAACATTGATAAAAGATACAAGTGTTATTCACAGAATTAAAGATAGACTTCTCCTTAATGAAACCGCTGTGTCAGATTTCAAAAAAACTTTACGGAAAAAGCATATTCTGAGAACGGCGCTCAGAACCCAAAACAGCCAGAGGAATATCCACCATTTTGGAGTCAACAAAGTTAGAAACAACACCCTATATATTCACTTACCATTGATGATCTTCATCAGAAGGCACTCCCAGGAATCCCAGTTTGACAATAAATGACTGATTTGTTCCATAAAGTTCCATAAAGTCCATCATTTATGTTAAAATAGCCACTTGTTGTCAGCGTGTTCAGGCCAGTAATCCATCTTCATGAGGCGCAGGCAATTCGTCCAGACAAAAACTCGAAAAGTTCAGTCCTTTAGAAACATGTCAAACGATGTATGGAATCAATCTGTAGGATGTTTTTAACATAAAACATCAATAATGTTCCAACCGGAGAATTCCTGTCTTCACAAATGCACTGGAACGAGAGGTAACTCTGTCGGGAGCGCGCGTCATGAGACCAAGGCACTCTGCCAGACCATTAGGATGTTTTTAACATAAAACATCAATAATGTTCCAACCAGAGAATTCCTGTCTTCAGAAAAGCACTGGAACGAGAGGTAACTCTGTCGGGAGCGCGCGTCATGAGACCAAGGCACTCTGCCAGACCACTGACTCAAAGAGGTCTCATGAGCCCCCCCTTTATAGTAGAATCATTCAAGTTTCTATAGACGGTTGACATCTAGTGGAAGCCGTAGGAAGTGCAACTTTATCCATATCTCAATGTGTATTCGGTAGGCCAAGCTTTGAAAAACTACAAACCTGAGATGTCCCACTTCCTGGTTGGATTTCTCTCAGGTTTTCACCTGTCATATGAGTTATGTTATACTCACAGACATCATTCAAACAGTTTTAGAAACTTCAGAGTGTTTCTATCCAACACTAATAATAATATGCATATGTTAGCATCTGGGACAGAGTAGGAGGCAGTTCACTCTGGGCACGCTATTCATCCAAAAGGGAAAATGCTGCCCCCTATCCCAAAAAGGTTAAAAGCTTAAACGATTGATAATCTAACTGCGTTGTCCAATTTACAATAGTCTTTACAGCGAAAGCATGCCATGCGATTATTTGAGGATGGCGCCCCACATCAAAATATTGTTCAACCAGCACAGGCTTTGTAAAATCACAAATAACAATTAAATATTAACTTACTTTTTGAAAATCTTCCTCTGATTTGCAATCCAAAGGGTCTTAGCTACAACATGCATGGTCGGTTTGTTAGATAAAATCCTTCTTTATATCCCAAAAAGTCTGTTTAGTTGGCGCCATCGATTTGAGTAATCCACTCGTTCAACATGCAGAGAAACGAATCCAAAAAGCTACCGCTAAACTTTGTTAAAATAAGTCAAAATATGTTTCCATTTAATCCTCAGGTACCCTAAAATGGAATTCAACTATAACATTTCATACGGAAAGAAGTAAGTTCAATAGAAAAGCAAAATAAGCAAGTGCACGTCCTCTTCGACTGATTTCCAAATCTGACTCCCAGTACCAAAACTCTAAATTATTTTAATTTCAAGCCCGAAACCTTGAACAAAGACTGTTGACATCTAGTGGAAGCCATAGGAATTGCAATCTGGGAGCTGGAATTGCATATGCCCCATAGCTTTCCATTGGAAGAGCATGGGCTCTCAAAAAAATTCTGGTTGTTTTTTCTTTGGATTTTCTCCTACCATATCAATTGCGTTATAGTCTAATACATTATTTTTTAAACATTTCTACAATCTTCAAAGTGTTTTATATCCAATGGCACCAGTTATATGCATATCCTGGCTTCTGGGCATGAGTAATAGGCAGTTTGCTCTGGGCACGTCAGTCAGACAGGAAGTGGAGAAAAATAGACCCTAGCCTGAAGAAGTTTTTAACACAGTAAATTCATCAGGCTTAAGCCATGTTTCGGTCAGGTCAATCACATCAAGATTTTGATCAGTGACTAGTTCATTGACTATAACTACCTTGGAAGTGAGGGATCTAACTTTAAGTAGCCCTATTTTGAGATATGAGATATCACAATCTCTTTCAGTAATGACAGGAATGGGGGAGGTCTTTATTCCAGTGAGATTACTAAAGTGAACATCTCCATGTTTATTTTTGCCCAACCTAGATCGAGGCACAGACAAGGTCTCAATGGGGATAACTGAGCTGACTACATTGACTATGCTAGTGGCAGACTCCACTAAGCTGGCAGGGTGGCTAACAGCCTGCTGCCTGACCTGTACCCGATCTCATTGTGCAGGTAGAGGAGTTAGAGTCCTGTCTATGTTTATAGATAAGATGAGAGCACCCCTCCAGCTAGGATGGAGTCCGTCACTCCTCAGCAAGCCAGGCTTGGTCCTGTACGTGGGTGAGTCCCAGGAGGACCAATTATCTACAAATTATATATTTTGGAAGAGGCAGAAAACAGTTTTCAACCAGCGATTGAGTTGTGAGACTCTGCTGTATCATCACTCCCCCTGCGAGGGGGCCAGAGACAATTACTCAATGCCAACACATCTTTCTAGCTGATTTACACTCTGAAACTATGTTGTGCTTGGTGACCTCTGATTGTTTCATCCTAACATCGTTGGTGCCGACGTGGATAACAATATCCCTACACTCTCTACACTCGCCAGTTTTAGCCTTAGGCAGCACCATCTTCAGATTAGCCTTATCGACTTCCGCCAATTCGGTCCCTCTCCTTGTTCGGGCGGCGTTCGGCGGTCCACGTCACCCGCCTTCTAGCCATCGCTGATCCACTTTTAATTTTCCATTTGTTTTGTCTTTGTCTTACACACCTGGTTTCAATTCCCCAATTACTTGTTCATTATTTAACGCTCTGTTCACCCATGTCTGTTTGTGAGTAATTGTTTGTATGTAATACGGTCCGTTATGTGGGCTCGCTTTATTGTATTGTATTTGTTTATTTTGAGTAAATTACGTTTGTTTACTCATATCTGCTGTCCTGCGCCTGACTCCTCTACACAAGCTACACACAGACCACATTTCAGGTAAACAGTGTATGATCACTGGATGATTATTTTTAAGTCTAATACTACAGGTAATGGAGTCGCCAATGACTAGGGTCGAATTGCTGCAAAGAAACCACTACTAAAGAACACCAATAAGAATTAGAGACTTGCATGGGCCAAGAAACATGAGCAATAGTCCAAATTTGAGATTTTTGGTTCCAACTGCCGTGTATTTGTGAGACGCGAAGTAGGTGAACCGATGATCACCGTGAAGCATGGAGGAGGAGGTGTGATGGTGTGGGGGTGCTTTGCTGGTGAACGTGATTTATTTAGAATTCAAGGCACACTTAACCAGCATGGCTACCACAGCATTTTGTAGCAATACGCCATCCCATCTGGTTTGCACTTAGTGGAATTATCATTATCTTTTCAACAGGACAATGACCCAACACACCTCCAGGCTGTGTAAGGGCTATTTGACCAAGAAGGAGAGTGATGGAATGTTGCATCAGATGACCTGGACTCCACAATAACCAGACCTCAAGAGATGGTTTGGGATGAATTGGACCACAGAGTGAAGGAAAAGCAGCCAACAAGTGCTAAGCATATGTGGGAACTCCTTCAAGATGGTTGGAAAAGCATTCCAGGTGAAGTTGGTCAGGAGAATGCCAAGAGTGTGCAAAGCTGTCTTCAAGGCAAAGGGTGTCTACTTTGAAGAATCCAACATTTTAGATTTTAGATTTGTTTAACACTTTTTTTGGTTACTTTTTGATTCCATATTTGTCATTTCATAGTTGTGATGTATTCACACTACTAGAAAGTGGTAAAAATGAAGAAAACCCCTTGAATGAGTAGGTGTCCAAACTTTTTAACGGTACACATGAGTAGTGGGCAGTGTTAAATGTTTCTGAGTGGCAGAAAAGAGGAGGAGGAGTAGGAGGAGAAGGAGGATGAGGAGAGGCAGGTTGCGGTGTGTGGACCCATTGCTAAGAGCTACACATTTATGTGCAAATGCATTGTGCTTGCTAGTGTAAATTCCCCAGCATGGTGATGTTATTCATGGAATATGGAATCCTCTGAGAGTTGTGACGGCTGTCGTCAGCGCCTACCTTCTGAGTTATTCATAGCCCTTTAAAAAGCACAGCACTATAAAAAAATACTCGTTCATAACTCTCAACCAACATCAAATAGCTCCCTTCATCCTACCACCAAGGTGTGAATTACGGGGGAGCCAGGGGGTGCTCAGCTCCCCTGAATGAGACATTAGCTCCCCTAAATTCAATGATCTAATTCAATTGTTAAATGCTTTATTTATGACAAATAACAATGTCATTAATGTAAGGAAAGTAATGTAGTGTTTTATGTCACACAATATGTGAAGACTCCAAGTATTAACGCATAAATGATGGACAACTCATGATCTAGGGAGTAAAACATGTTTTGATTCAACTCATGTATTATATTGAATGTAGGTTACCTCTTCTGCATGTGTTCTTGTGTGTAAAATTGTCCTGGCTGAGAGGGTACGCTACCGGCAGTGATGTAGGCCTAGTGGAGGGTAAATGTCGCTAAATGCTGTTTACCCACCTTTTTCTGAAAAATATATTGAAAGTATGGAAAGCGTTATAGTATTTTTTTTTACGCGACCGGGAAAGTTTACTCACCTATTCTTTTACCACTACATCACTGGCTACCAGTTGGCTTATTTAAAGTTCATGGTAATACATGTTGTAGTCTAGTGAGTTGACCGTGTGTGTTAGGGTGACCATCCCGTGTTACGACTTCAGGCTACAAAAAAGGTACATTTGTCAGCAAGATGCATCAATTAATGTTGGCAATCACTGAATGTCATTAAGCACAGTTTTTTGTGTTTTGTAACAGATGTCTATTTCCATTTATCGAATGGCGTAAGTATACATGCAGTTTGGATGCTGGAATTCTTTTGGAGTGGACGAACAGCTTACTTTTTGAAGTGCTTTGTTTGACTATCAAGTGAAAATATCATGACTGGTTGTAATCATGCCACATTAAATTGTAATTCATTTTTATCGTTTAAATGACGGCTTTATTAGGCCCATCACTTCTTAAATTTCATTAGAGACCCCCCCCCCCCCCCCCCCCCCCCGACCGTCATGGTGTAATTCACACTCTGCCTGCCATCTCTCTCTCTCTCTCTCTCTCTGCCTCTCTCTCTCTCTCTCTCTCTCTCTCTCTCTTTCCCTATCTCCCTCTCAATTTCCTTCTCCTTCTCCCTCTCCTCCCCTCTTACTGCAGCTCTTGAAGCTTTGGAAATCTGTCGATAAACAACCTCATAGAGCAATTAATGTGAACAGTTTAACCTTCATTTGAACTTCCTAGAGAAATTATTGTGACTTCATAACACCGGGTCATCAATAAAACCTCAGTTCCATGGGCCATTTCAAAAAGGTTAATAAGTATAACCCAGCTTCCTTCCCCTTTTCCCCCCGGCCTTCACCATATGTCCTGATCCACCATCCAATCCATGTCTCCACACCACAGTGTGTTTCCCCCACCAACCCCTCTCGTCTGTCCATCTGCATCTATTTGTTTTTTCATGAATGCCGTCTTTATGAGCATTGTAGGAGCCACTGCTGATTGTACAAAGTGATCGATCAACTGATCAGGTCGTTTGCTGAGGGGTTTGCGATTGGATCAAGCAATGGGGGGATTGTGGGGGAGAGGGGAAGGCCATCGGAAGCCCTCTGAAGGATCATGGGAAGGTTTTTCTTCAGTACGATGTACTGTAAGCAACTGTTTGAGTGCTGCCATAAGTCACAACCAATATGAAACGTGCATGGACATTGATAATGGGCTATGTGAATGTTGAGTTAATATGGGTACATGAGGGTAGTGGGGTACATTTGTGTGTTCCAGCCAGTCTATTGCCTTACA
The DNA here is from genome assembly GCF_057628025.1 of Oncorhynchus mykiss. NCBI lineage: Eukaryota > Metazoa > Chordata > Actinopteri > Salmoniformes > Salmonidae > Oncorhynchus > Oncorhynchus mykiss. The sequence continues at coordinate 27,397,479 of NC_143024.1, forward strand.
GAAGAACAAATGTACAGTCATCTATAGTCTCATTATTAATTAAAACACTCTTTAGTGATCATAGGAATGAATCTGTCTCATCTTTAAATGAGACATCATTACATATTCAATCAAGGGCAATTCCTACATCATTTGCTTAACAGAGCTTACAGAGCAGGTCATGAAAACAGTTGATGGTAACACAGACAGTGGAAGACTGAAAGTTCACCTTTTGGCAGGTAGATGAACCTGTTATTTCCCTTAATAAGAATGCATTCCACCGGTGTGCCGCACCTCAAGGCCTTAACAGGGTAATATATGGCTTTTGCAGAGCAAATTTGTGTGTGCGTGCGTGTGTGTGTATGCAGTGTACTGTAACACGCTGCACGACAGCTAGCTGATCATCATTCATCTTTGTGCGAGTTCTCCAACTCTGTCCCCACAGATTGCAGATACAGATACAGGCTGCTTCATTTTGCTGAGCTTTCAACTTAAGTGGAGCAAAGCAGAAAGATTAATCCTGTGAAAACAACGATTTTTGGGGAAATTAAATGACAAGATGCAATTTTCCACCCCGCTGGCCTGGTACCACGGAGTTGGAGGCAGACGGCTGGGTGGGAGGTTGGGAGTGTGTTTGTGTGTGTGCATGGGATATATGAATAGGGTGGAGGAGAGAGGTGGGGGTCTGCTGGGAGAGAGCGGAGTGATTACTCTCATTCCCCAGTGGTAGCGGTATAAGTGGGGTGGGGGGGAGAGAACCCTCTGAGCTCTCAGCTCCCCTCTCAGTGCACCATCTGATTATTTCTCTACACAGCTAGGCTCTCAACACACACACACACACACACACACACACACACACACACACACACACACACACACACACACACACACACATTCCAGCAGCCAGCAGTATGTCGGAACAACACTACAAAAAACAGCATAACAGAACACGAGACAAAACTACATCAACATAACAGCCTGAGGACAGACTACGTACACCATTTCGTCACTCATCACTCAGAAACTGCACATAACATAACACACCATCCCAATCCCAACACACACAGCACACCATCTCAGCAACTCCACATACACACACCACCACTATGACTACACATAGTGGTTGTGTCAATGGATCATAGAGATGAATCTTACACACCATCTCTCTAACGACACACATAGGCCAGGTGAATCTTAGCATTCCACTACACTAATGCACATGTGGACGTGTCGGTGGCTTTAAGACATGTTCCTTTACTCTCCTTTAGAACTCTAATTCCTGGAACTTCAGGTTTGTCCAAATTCCAAATTCTTCCGAGGTCCAGACTTGCCCAGAGGTTCTCAGAACAAATCAAATAAAAGTTTATTGGTCGCATACACAGGTTAGAAGAGGATTTACACAACATGCCTACCACTTTGAAGATGCAAAAATATTTTTTGCATCTTCAAAGTGGTAGGCATGTTGTGTAAAGAAAGAAATAACACACAAAAACTGAAAACTTGAGCATGCATATGCTACTAGCTCCTAACACTACAGTAAAATACACAAATAATTAAAATCAAAATAAATTAAAAGTAAAATAAAGAAATAAAGAAATGTCGGAACGAATCAAATTAACTGTCACATGTGCTCCCTCTCCAGTCTCTAGGTCACTAGGCTGCTCGTTATGGAAACCGGGGAGGTCTCAGTCGGCTCATCAGGCTCTCACGCCTCAGCCGGTTCGTCAGGTTTCTGCGCCTCAGTGGAGGCGACCGGTCCGCTCCTGATCCCCGGGATCGTCCCTGTGGTTGGCGTCCTGCGGCTGGAGCAGAAAGGGCCGGGAAAGGGGTATTGTCACATATGCTCTCTCTCCGGCGCTCTAGGTCGCGATGCTCCCGCGCCTCAGCTGGATCAACAGGTTCCAGCGTCTCAGCAAAGGTGACCGGTCCGTTCCTGATCCATGGGATCTTCATCTTGGTCGGCGTCCTGCGGCAGGAGCCGCACGTCAGGGAGGGGCTACTGTCATGTGTGCTCCCTCTCCAGACTCTAGGTCACCAGGCTGCTTGTTATGGCACACACCTGTCACCATCGTTACGCGCATTATGACACTCACCTCGATTCCTTCACCTCCTTGATTACCTTCCCTATATATGTCACTCCCTTTGGTTCCTTCCCTATATATGTCAATCCCTTTGGTTCCTTCCCTATATATGTCACTCCCTTTGGTTCCTTCCCCAGGTGTCATTGTTTCTCTTTCTGTGTCATGTCTGTGTACTGTCCGAGTTTATTGTTTTGTATTATGTTCCGTTAATTTACTAAAACAAAGTATTCACCCCCTTGGCATTTTTCCTATTTTGTTGCCTTACAACCTGGAATTAAAATTGATTTTTTGGGGGGATTGTATCATTTGATTTACACAACATGCCTACCACTTTGAAGAAATAACATGTTTGTTATATTTTTCTTTGAGCAATGGCTTTTTTTTCTGGCCACTCTGTCGTAAAGCCCAGCTCTGTGGAGTGTACTGCTTAAAGTGGTCCTATGAACAGATAGTCCAATCTCCACTGGGGAGCTTTGCAGCTCCTTCAAGGATATCTTTGGTCTCTTTGTTGCCTCTCTGATTAATTCCCTCCTTTGGTGTTCGCCAAAAGGCATGTGGGAGACTCCCAAAACATATGGAAGAAGGTACTCTGGTCAGATGAGACTAAAATTGAGCTTTTTGGCCATCAAGGAAAATGTCTGGCGCAAACCCAATACCTCTCATCACCCCGAGAATACCATCCCGACAGTGAAGCATGGTGGTGGTAGCATCATGCTGTGGGGATGTTTTTCAGAATTTATAGAATGATGGATGGTGCTAAATACAGGGAAATTCTTGAGGGAAACCTGTTTCAGTCTTCCAGACATTTGAGACTGGGATGGAGGTTCACCATCCAGCAGGACAATGACCCCTAGCATACTGCTAAAGCAACACTTGAGTGGTTTAAGATAAAACATTTAAATGTCTTAGATTTTCCTAGTCAAATCTCAGACCTCAATCCAATTGAGAATCTGGGGCATGACTTAAAGATTGCTGTACACCAGCAGAACCCATCTAACTTGAAGGAGCTGGAGCAGTTTTGCCTTGAAGAATGGGCAAAAATCCCAGTGGCTAGATGTGCAAAGCTTATAGAGACATACCCCAAGAGACTTGCAGCTGTAATTGCTGCAAAAAGTGGCTGTACAAAGTATTGACTTTGGGGGGTTTAATAGTTATGCATGCACAAGTTCTCTGTTTTTTTGTGTTGTTTCTTGTTTGTTTCCCAATAAAAAATATTTATATATGCATCTTCAAAGTGGTAGGCATGTTGTGTAAATCAAATTATTACAACCCCCCCCCCCAAAAAAATATATTTTAATTCCAGGTTGTAAGACAACAAAATAGGAAAAATGCCAAGGGGGGTGAATACTTTCACAAGCCACTGTACCAGTTGAATCAGTTGTTTTTGTTTGTGTAGGGCTAAGGCAAAGGTATGCAAACTAGTAGATCTAGTAGGAGGAGGGTTAACCAGCCCTGATCTACAATGCAGTATGTAGCCTACATACAGTATACAGGTAACTGTCAACATAAAGGAAACACCTTTATGTGTGTGTGTGTGTGTGTTTGGTGAAAGGCCACACCTTGCAGTGTGCACTTCTATAATGAGGACCCACTCTGATGAATCAGCCCAGCCTTGTTCAGGTTTGACTGCCTCCCCAAATACCCCCTGTCTTCTTCTGAGAAGAGTTCTGACCTCTAACCTCTGACCTAGGTGTCTGGGAAAAGGGCGGAAAAAGAGTAGGTAGTGGAAATGCTGAGGAGTGCAGAGAACTGGGGCAGGAGAGGAGAGGAATGTTTCTGACTGACCAAAATCAGTGGAGCGTTTTTTGTGTTAGGTTCCTGACATTCTGTGGCCTTTCCCAGGGATTTTTCTGTCTCCCCGTGAAAACTTGATTGATCTGAGTGGAGCAGAACTCACAAATCACAGCAATCTTTTTTTATCTTCTTGAAAGATATGTTGCAGGTAGCTAGCTGTTAACACATGCACCAATTACTCTAATCTCTCTCTCTCTTACTCTTTCTCTTCTTCATCCCTTCATGGTGTAAAAAGTGAGACGCCACGGCCTGCAGAACAAAACAGAAAGGGAAATTGGTCCCTTGGAGGCCTTCTTGGCCTCGTTACTGCCTCACTCAGAGCCAGACACTCACACACACACCTCGAACCTCAAACAAATGACCGGATTTATGCTACTCCGCTTCAGGAGTTGTTGCCAGATTTGTCTTAGGTTTGTTCCCATTGCCGAGGGAATAATGTCTCCCCCTGACTCCCTCCCTGTGCCCAGAACACTGCCAGCTCACACTGTTGCCAAGGTGATGACTGGATATGGTGGGTGTGTATGTGTGTGTGTGCATACGTGCGCGAGTGCATGCATGTGTGTGTGTTGCTGCCAAGGTGATGACTGTATATGGTTGTTCATGAGGGCCAGACTGGCAGAAGTAAGGCAGTATTGACTGCTAGGCTCTGTCTAGTCCACTATGTTCCACTCAGCCCAGGGACTGGTCCTGATGATGTACTGTACACTATACACTATGGTCTGGGGAATTGACTGTGGACGTTATTAGAGGGTGTGCAGAGATTGGTGGGAGACCGGTGAGCACACAGACTGGAGCAGATCATATAGAGATGAATCAACAATACCGTAGATGATCAGTGTGTGGGTGTATGTGTGTGTGTGTGTGTGTGTGTGTGTGTGTGTGTGTGTGTGTGTGTGTGTGTGTGTGTGTGTGACTCCACTCCCCCATCCCTCTAACACCACTATGAGAGAACCGCCACTTCAGTTCTAAAAACACGACAGAGGGATATGCTAACTAGCCGGACTGTGGAAAGTGTGTATTATAGCCTATTGTCCAAGTGCATGGTCTTTTAAAGACTGGCTTTAAGACTCTTTTAGAGTTGTCTCTCTGTTTCATTTAATAGTGTATCACTCACTATCTACTGCCTCGTATAATGTTACTGGAGCAATAATGGACAAATGCATTGCTAAACTGCACTGCAATGCATAGATTCATAGAATCTGAAATACGTGGCAGTTGGTGTGCTTGGTATACATACTGTACCTATTTGTTGAAGTATGAATAATGATGGGATTAAGTGTGTGTGTGTTTGGACGTTCAGCATAAAGTAACTGCATGAGAGTGCTCAGCCAAGCAGCCTTATGAAAAATGCAACAGCACAGAGTGGAAAAATCAGTGTTTCTTTACGATGTCCCATTGAGACTGTCTCTCTGTGTAGCTTCAAATGACTGTGTTAGTTCAACCTTCCTCCACAGGTTCTGCCTGCTCTTCTCTTCTGTGATCTCTATCCAGGGTTGGATAGGTTACTTTCTAAATGTAATTTGTTGCAGTTGTTAGTTACCTGTCCAAAATTGTAATCAGTATCGTAACTCTTGGATTACCCAAACTCAGGAACGTAATCTGATTGTTTTCAATTACTTTCCATTTAAGAGGCATTAGGAGAAGACAATTGCATTTGGTGTGTCATCATAGTGGTTTCTGACTTGTGGTCAGACTCATTCAGGTGGAAAAATGTTTAACTGGTGACTCTTTTCAATGCTGAATTGAATGTCATTGAGAAAACAGAAAGGTGTCATTATGTTTTTTTGTTCGTTTAAGTAATCCAAGATATAATTATCTAGTTTCTCAAAAGTATCTGTAATCTGATTACAATATTTTTGATGGTAAAGTAATTGATTACAGTTTAAAAAATTGTAATTGGATTACATGTAACCAACCTGTCTATCTATAATGATGAGGGTTACATGTAACCCTACTGCAAATACCAGCACCACTCTCCCTGAACCCCAAATCAACACCCAGCCCCTGCCCCCTAGGCACAGAGTAGATACGAGAATATTGGATAGGTATAAGCAATATAATGATTGCTCCATCTTGCTTTCTAACAGGCCAGTCAGAATTATCTCCATATTTCCTTTACCAACGCAATCCTCTCAGATCTACACAACAGAAGGGGTTACGTTTGGATATGTTAACAGTCTCTCTCCCGTTACCCTGCCTCGCGGGAAGGTCCTCTTCATATCAAAACCTGTCATTATGGTCTGGCCAGGGAAAGGAAGATCAGCAAACTCTGTATAATTGGGTCGAAGCCGGAGGTTCCCCTGAAGCCTCCTATGTCTTTGACAAAAATAACATAAATAAAAGAAGGCATGATGAGAGAGAGAGGTTGAGGGATGGAGAAAGAGAGAGAGAGAGAGAGGTTGAGGGATGGAGAAAGAGAGAGAGAGAGAGAGGTTGAGGGATGGAGAAAGAGAGAGAGAGAGAGAGTGAGAGAGATGGCGACAATGACAGCCTAGCTGTGGCCATAAGCAGGTTGGAGAAGAACGGGGGCTATGAAAGGCATGAAGGACACTGGCTGCAGCAATTACATGCATATCAATACCTGAACCCTGCAAGGTAAACAATGACTCTTAACTAGTTTTAATTAAGATGATGCTACATGAATGATGGTCCCTGACAGTGATGATGGAGTCTGTGGTCTGATTACATTAGCCAGCCGCAGAAACACCTTGTAACACCGACCTTAACTAGCCTGGAGGGAGGCGCTCACTAATGACATGACCTCGCTGTTCACAGGGGTGGATGGGTTAAGGAGGGGCTGAGAGGAGGGAGTGAGAGGGAGGGGAGGGGATGTAATGGGCCACAGGGGTGGGGGATCTTTAACATACACTAATTTAATTTAACTGTCCTTCCCAGTACAGCCATGAGATCACACACAGGGATGATGTGTCATAGATAGCAGGAATCAAGTTAGGATCAAACAGGTGTACACTTACTGAAGGCCGCCCATGACGACAGCCTTTTCTTTTTGAGTGGAAGAGTGGGAGCGTGTTGCAGATGTAGCAGAGGTGTGTGTCTGTGTGTATCTACATACTTCATCCAGTTAAAGTGTTTTAGTGAGTCACAGGGAACCAAGGTGCGACAGTCTTCCTCCCTGTAGCCTTCAAGTTCAAGTTTCAGTGCTATCAAAGCGCCTGCAGGGCTTGTGTGTGAATACGGCTGAGTTTACAGTTTTACACCTATTATCTGCTTCATTGGGAACACAATTATAAACAGGAGCAGGGAGGATAGACTGTAGGGGAAACAAGACAGATGGAACAGTAAACACTAGCACATAGATTCTACTCCTGACTGACACATCCCACTGGGCACAGACCTCACTTCAACGTCTATTCCACGTTTGATCAACGTCATTTCTTTGAAATGGAACATTTTATTGAAGTACCCAGTGGGATTGAACACAACGAAACAGCATTGGCTCTGGGTATTCTGTAGAATATAGAATTAGTATTGATTTCCATAGAATACACAGCGAAAATGCTGTTTTGTTGTGTTCTACGAGAGTCAGTCAGTATTAATGCCGTTTTCCATTATACAGTTCTGCTTTATCAAACAGCTAGAGTCAAAGTTATTTAACTTGATGAAGAATGTAATGGTAACAATTCATTCTACAACTCTGATAACAATCCCAGAGATATAGTGAATTCGGAAAGTATCCAGACCCCTTGACTTTTTCCACATTTTGTTATGTTACAGCCTAATTCTAAAATTGATGAATTCGTTCCCCCCCCCCCCCCCCACTCATCAATCTACACACAGTACCCCATAATGACAACGCAAAAACAGGTTTTTAGACATTTTTGCAAAACATTAAACTGAAATATCACATTTACATATGTAACTATTCAGACCCATTACTCAGTACTTTCTTGAAGCCCCTTTTGTCAGTGATTACAGCCGTGAGTCTTCTTGGGTATGACGCTACAAGCTTGGCACACCTGTATTTGGGGAGTTTCTCCCATTCTTCTCTGCAGATCCTCTCAAGCTCTGTCAGGTTGGATGGGGAGCGTCGCTGCCCCAGCTATTTTCAGGTCTGTCCAGAGATGATCGATTGGGTTCAAGTCCAGGCTCTGGCTGGGCCACTCAAGGACATTCGGAGACTTGTCCCGAAGCCCCTCTTGCCTTATTTTGCAAGGTGAACCTTCACCCCAATCTGAGGTCCTGAGAAATCTGGAGCAGGTTTTCATCATGGATCTCTCTGTACTTTGCTCCGTTCCTCTTTCCCTCAATGCTGACTAGTCTCCCAGTCCCTGCTGCTGAAAAATATTCCTACAGGATGATGCTGCCACCACCATGCTTTATTTTAGGGATGGTGCCAGGTTTCCTCCAGACGTGACGCTTGGCATTCAGGCCAAAGTGTTCAATCTTGGTTTCATTATACCAGAGATCTTGTTTCTCATGGTCTGAGAGTCCGTTAGGTGCCTTTTGGCAAACTCCAAGCAGGCTGTCATGTGCCTCTTACTGTGGAGTGGCTTCTGTCTGGTCACTCTTCTGTATGGTTCTCCCATCTCCACAGAGGAACTCTGGAGCTCTGTCAGAGTGACCATCGGGTTCTTGGTCACCTCCCTGACCAAGGCCCTTTTCCCCTGGTTGCTCAGTCAGGCTGGGCAACCAGCTCTAGGAAGAGTCTGGGTGGTTCCAACCTTCTGCTTCTGCCATTTAAGAATGACCGCTGTGTTCTTGGTGACCTTCAATGCTGCAGAAATGTTTTGGTACCCTTCCCCAGATCTGTTTCTCTACACAATCCTGTCTCGGAGCCACCTCATGGCTTGGTTTTTGCTGAAATGCACTGTCAAGTGTGGGACATTATACAGACAGGCGTGTATTTTTCCAAATCATGTCTAATCTATTTAATTGACCATAGGTGGACTCCAATCAAGTTGTAGAAACATTTCAAGGATGATCAATGAAAACAGGATAAATCTCAGCTCAATTTCGAGTTTCATAGCGAAAGGTCTGAATTAGAGGTCGACCGATTTATCAGCATGGCCGATTAATTAGGGCTGATTTCAAGATTTCATTACAATCGGTAACCGGCCGTTTTGGTTTCCGATTATGGCCGATTACATTGCAATCCACGAGGAAACTGCATGGCAGACTGACCACCTGTTAAGCAAGTGCAGCGTCAAAAGGACCTTGTGGCTGCAAGGTGCCAAGGTAAGTTGCTAGCTAGCAGCATTAAACTTATAAAAAACAATTAATCTTCACATAATCACTAGTTAACTACACATGGTTGATGATATTACTAGGTTAACTAGCTTGTCCTGCGTTGCATATAATCAATGCGGTGCCTGTTAATTTATCATCGAATCACAGCCTACTTCAACTTCGCCAAACGGGTGATGATTTATTAACAAAAGCACATTCGTGAAAAAAGCACAATCGTTGCACAAATGTACCTAACCATAAACATCAATGCCTTTCTTAAAATCAATACACAGAAGTATATATTTTTAAACCTGCATAATTAGTTAAAATAAATGCATGTCAGCAGGCAATATTATCTTGGGAAATTGTGTCACTTCTCTTGCATTCAGTGCACGCATAGTCATGGTATATGCAACAGCCGCCTGGCTCATTGTGGTCTGTGTTTCTTCCTAACAAAGACCGTAATTAATATGCCAGAATTTTACATAATCATGACATAACATTGAAGGTTGTGCAATGTAACAGCAATATTTAGATTTAGGGATGCCAAATACTTAACGGTTCCGTATTTCCCTGAGAGAATAAACGTTTTTTTCTTCTAAATGATAGTTTCCGGATTTGACCATATTAATGACCAATGGCTCATATTTCTGTGTTTATTATATTATAATTAAGTATATTATTTGATATTTGATAGAGCTGTCTGACTGAGTGGTGGTAGGCAGCAGCAGGCTCGTAAGCATTCATTCAAACAGCACTTTACTGAATTTGTCAGCAGCTCTTAGCAATGCTTGAAGCACAGCGCTGTTTATGACTTCAAGCCTATCAGCTCCCAAGATTAGGCTGGCAATACTAAAAGTGCCTATAAGAACATCCAATAGTCAAAGGTATATGAAATACAAATGGTAGAGAGAGAAATAGTCAACGCACCATAACTCCTATAATAACTACAACCTAAAACTTCTTAACTGGGAATATTGAAGAACTGGGAATATTGAACCACCAGCTTTCATATGTTCTCATGTTCTGAGCAAGGAACTTAAATGTTAGCTTTTTTACATGGTACATGTTGCACTTTTACTTTCTTTTCCAACACTGTGTTTTTGCATTATTGAAATAAAATTGAACATGTTTCATTATTTATTTGAGACTAAATAGATGTTATTTACGTGCTATATAAAGTTAAAATAAAAGTTTTCATTGTTCATTCAATATTGATGTAATTGTCATTATTACAAATATATATAAAAAAAAATCGGTATTGACGTTGAAAAATCCTAATCGGTCGACCTCTTGTCTGAATGCATTTTCTAAACGAAACGTTTTTATTTGTCATTATGGGGTATTGTGTATAGATTGATGACGAAAACAAATAATTTGATCCATTTCAGAATAAGGCTGTAACATAACAAAATGTGGAAAAAGTCAAGCGGTCTGAATAGTTTCCGAAGGCACAGTATTAACTATTTTCCAGATAATACTTACCTCAAGTGTGTACTTCATATACTTTATATGTAAAAACCACATCAAAGGAATTTTAACTTTTCACATCGATTTAATTTCATTAATTATTTATATCCTTGTTATTTTCTCTGCTTGTATTGTATTGATCTGTCTTAATTGAGGTGAAGACTGCTGGTTGTGGTTTTGTGGAGTCCAGTGGCTTCGCAATGCTGATGTCTTGCTGAGGCCTTTAGAAAGTTGAGGCATGTGAACAGACATGTCAATGAATTATTCACTGTAGTTGACTGGCTGAGCCGCTCCAGTGGTCTTTACTAATGAATGAATCTTCTGATGTTTGAGACCAGGGCCTGGATGGCCTGGCTTCATCAAGAACACAGCGTAAACAGCCAGATTAACCGACAGGTTCAACAATCACCCAACAACACAAACATAAACCACTCTGGGATGTTTAGAGTACAAAGCTCCAGCCAAGTTGAAGCCAAGGAGGGCATAGAGACTTACTGAGAGTGTTTACGCTTTTGCTACTTGACTTATTCATTTCAGCTTCTAGTGCAGCAAAGGGCCTCAACAGTCCATCTCTAGTGAACTCTGTTCAGGGTGGTTTTCTTGACTTTGTTCCAGGTGAAACAGCTATATAACAGGACGCTGCAATTATTTTCAGCCCCTGCAGTAAATCCATAAGGACAAAACGGACATTAGGTTGATGTTTGTTGATTGTCTTATAACCGTCACAATGTGTACAACCATGTCCAACTGTCACCCAATGCTTGGTACTTTGGCTAATCTGGCTAACGGCGGTATTCTGTGTGACTGCCAAACAACACTGGCTCAATGTCAACTCTTTAAGACCGTATTAGCAGCCGCAAGGCTTAACCAAAACATCCGCTTGTGTGATGATGAGATGAAGGATTGGGCTGCTGTTCATAAATCCATGTTAACAAGGTCATCTTCTGGACATATAAGTAAAGCTTCTAATTTCTGTAGTGGCTGAGGCGCTGTAGCATCACTAACGCGGCAGCCGTAACGGGGTCAAAAAGAGTTATTCAGAAAGACATCTTCAACAGAGCTGTCACTTCTCTAATCACCTGGCCTTTAGCCGCTCCTCTGAAGGACCGTCTTAAAGACCAATACACCCTGATTATCAGCTGGATATATCCTTCAGAAAGGTTGACTGATGATCAACAGCTTTCTGACCTTATCACGAAGAAGATCCTCTCAATAAAATACAAATAAATCTTAATCTGTTTAGATTTGTTCCTTCCCTGAGGAAGTTGAACATGACCAATCAGTGTGAATTTGTTGAAATGTAACCACATTGTGGGTTGAAAAGGACATGCATATAAATGTTGTTTATTCCTTCTCTCTGTAGTATATGAATTAAGGCCCATTGAGGAAGGTTGTATATGAATTAAGCCCCATCGAGGAAGGTTGTATATGAATTAAGGCCCATCGAGGAAGGTTGTATATGAATTAAGGCCCATCGAAGAAGGTTGTATGAGTTAAGGCCCATCGAGGAAGGTTGTATATGAATTAAGGCCCATCGAGGAAGGTTGTATATGAAGTAAGGCCCATCAAGGAAGGTTGTATATGAATTAAAGCCCATCGAGGAAGGTTGTATATGAATTAAGGCCCATCGAGGAAGGTTGTATATGAATTAAGGCCCATTGAGGAAGGTTGTATAGGAATTAAGGCCCATCGAGGAAGGTTGTATATGAATTAAGGCCCATCGAGGAAGGTTGTATATGAATTAAGGCCAATCGAGGAAGGTTGTATATGAATTAAGGCCAATCGAGGAAGGTTGTATATGAATTAAGGCCAATCGAGGAAGGTTGTATATGAATTAAGGCCCATCGAGGAAGGTTGTATATGAATTAAAGCCCATCGAGGAAGGTTGTATATGAATTAAGGCCCATCGAGGAAGGTTGTATATGAATTAAGGCCAATCGAGGAAGGTTGTATATGAATTAAGGCCCATCGAGGAAGGTTGTATATGAATTAAAGCCCATCGAGGAAGGTTGTATATGAATTAAGGCCCATCGAGGAAGGTTGTATATGAATTAAGGCCCATTGAGGAAGGTTGTATATGAATTAAGGCCCATCGAGGAAGGTTGTATAGGAATTAAGGCCCATTGAGGAAGGTTGTATAGGAATAAAGGCCCATTGAGGAAGGTTGTATAGGAATTAAGGCCCATCGAGGAAGGTTGTATATGAATTAAGGCCCATCAAGGAAGGTTGTATATGAATTAAGGCCCATCGAAGAAGGTTGTATATGAATTAAGGCCCATCAAGGAAGGTGCTGTAGGTTTTCTCTAATCAGGTGGATTAGCTGTACGAGCTAAACAAATAGTATTGGCTTTTTGGATTAGGTGTGTGTGTGTTTATTGGTGTATCTGTGTGTGTGTGGTTGTGTGTGTGCCTGCGTGAGCGTGCGTGTGTGGTCTCATTTATGTGAATAAAACAGAGGTGGGGATAGGAAGGGTTGATACTTCTCTAATCCTATTGAACATGTATTGGTTAATAAGAGAGACCTAGTTCTTCCTGGCCGTCTGGGCAGGCAGGCAGGGAAGAGATGGACAGCAGTTCAGACCCTCTTCCATGTACGTATGAGGGCTGTATGGATTTTTCACTGCGTCTACTATCTCTCCCTCTCTCCTTCACTCTCTGTCTACTTGTCTCTATCTCTCTCTTTCTCCTTCACTCTCTACTCCTCTCTCTCTCTCTCTCTCTCTCTCTCTCTCTCTCTCTCTCTCTCTCTCTCTCTCTCTCTCTCTCTCAAAAAAAAGTTAATAGCCCTGTAGCAGAGGACACGGTATGATATCTGTCAGGTCTCTCCTCTCCCTCTCTTGTGTTCTCACCCTCTCTCTTACTCTCTTCCCCTCTCTCCTCTCTCTCTTGTTCTCTTTCTCTCTCTCTCTCCTCTCTTTCTCTCTCTCTCCAGCTGACCTCGAGACTGAACACTCATTCAATTGGCAGGCCCTGTGTTAAAAATGTCCAATGTTAAAACAACAGATTCTTTATTCTAATGCTTCCCTCCCACAGCTGAGGTGCCCTGTGTGTGTGGGGTGAAAATTACAGCCATTACCAGCAACGTCGCTGACCGAGCACGCCTGGGAGGCCTCTCTCTGTTCCCACCAGACCTCCACCCTCCAGCCTCTCTCCATCCTCATCCCACCACTCCACCCCATCTCCCCCCACCAAATGAACGGCGTAATATGAAACAGTAACTGAATTCCAAATGTATCCCGAGCCGTCCATAACAGAATGAAATTGATGTGTTGAATGCTAAGCTCTGCATCAAAGCATGACGATAATGGCCTGGTGTTTTACGAGCCTGGTTGTCTCGACAGCCATCCCTCCCCCCCTCACTCCCCGTCTCCCCCTCCTCACCCCCACCCCGCGCTCCCTTAATCTTACCTTAGCCCAGAGCTCAAATAAATCCCGGCTGCTGTGAACTCTATGGTAATAGAACTGCTTTTCTAAGTATTGATCATTTTTCTAAATGTCACTCATTGCGTGGCCCCTTGTGTCTGTACTACAGGTTGTTCCAACAGGCTGGAGGGATCGGAGCTTTACTGCAGACATGACACGTTACTGACGGCATGTGTGTGTGTGCTACTGTGTTAACATTCACTCACTCCTACTTAAACATGTATATACTGTATAAGCAAGCACACAGCAAGCACACACAAACAGACAGTCACATGGACATGAGCACACACACATATACACACATATACACAAACACACACATATTGTGGTTAGATTAACAACGTTGTTACCCCTCACAAATATCATTCTATACTGTGATAGTTTGTAGCTTTCTGCAGTAAAGACTACAGTTGCTGCTCCCTTTCTTGAAACTCTGACAGACTTTTACATTACCAACGTAGTGGAGTTCTCTGCTTGTGAGTACTGGCTGCTGTTCAGTGTAATCAATAGGAGGACATGCTCTCACAGACACTGGGGTGAAGTGATTGAAGTGGATCACAGCAGCATATTTTGTGAGTTCCTGCTTCATCCTCTGATGTAAAGGCTATTCACTACCTGTAAACTGTTGGCTGATATGAGAGAGAGAGAGAGAGAGAGAGGGAGAGAGAGAGAGGGGAGAGAGAGAGAGAGAGAGAGAGAGAGAGAGGGAGAGAGAGAGAGAGAGAGAGAGTTACCATAGCTCTCTTTTTCTTTGTTTATTTCTTTGTTTCTCTCTCTCTCTCTCTCTCTCTCTCTCTCTCTCTCTCTCTCTCTCTCCCTCTCTCTCTCTCTCTCTCTCTCTCTCTCTCTCTCTCCCTCTCTCTCTCTCTCTCTCTCTCTCTCCCTCTCTCTCCCCTTGCCATGACTCAGTCGGCTGAGATGTTTTCTGAAGACAAAAATAAATAGAAGAGTTTCTCTACAGTGTTTCTCTCAGTTTCTCTTTCTCTCTGATCTCCTCCATCCTGAGAGGCTTCTCAGAAACATCATTATTTTCTCTGCTACTTCAATCTCACTTACATCCACCACGGCTGAGTTTCTAATACAGTATGTCAGCCTGGAGCCCATCTAGGGTCAATACCGCCGTTGATTCTCACTGTTATGCCATCATGTACCTGCCTGGAGTAGGCCTGCGGAGAGGGTCATGGGAGATCGTCCTTACACATGAGTTATGTTTTCTCAGTATGATAGAAGGATAGATGTCCCCATAGACTTCTAGTCATTGAGCCAACGACTGTCCATTTGAAAGCGTGTCTCCTCAGAAATATATATAAAAATTGCATTACATTTTTGCTGCTAAATGAATATACTGTAGGTGGTGGTGGTCTGGACATGGTTGGTGTATGAATATGGTGACTATTAAATGTAGTCTCAGAGGCGTCGCTGTGAAATCAATGACTTTGAGAGAAACAATCCAAGCCGATGTGTGAATTGGTCATTTTCTTTGACTGTGATGTGAAGAGGGGTGGAACCCCCCCCCCCCCCCATCTGTAGTATTTTGAGAGCCAGAATGACAGTCATTTACAGGACAGGTTGGTGGTGTTTCTCTCATTGTCTGCACCACAGGCTATTCCACTGAGGTGAACAGCTTTCAGGGAAAGGACAGAAAACTACAATATAGTTACTGTTAGATGATAACTGCAGAGCTGTGAACTAAAAAGCCTCTCTGCCTCTGTTCTGCAAAGACAAAATAGTAAAAGGTGTCAAGTTGAAGGTGGCAAGGTGGCAAGTTAGGATGTGTGTCAGGAGGACCGCTCTGGTCAACCTACTGGGAAAGAACATTTATTTTATATTTTTCTCCAATACTCCCCCCTCCTCTCCCTCTCCTCCTCCGTCCCACTGTCCCTCTCCTCCCCCGTCCCCCTGTCCCTCTCCTCCTCTGTCCCCCGTCCCTCTCCTCCTCTGTCCCCCTGTCCCTCTTCTCCTCTGTCACCCTGTCCCTCTACTCCTCTGTCCCCCTGTCCCTTTCCTCCTCCCTGGTGAATATGTTAATGCATTATCACTTCATTAGAGTTGCATCAGTGTGATAAATGATCTGCTCCTTTCTCCCAAGACACCCCACGACCCCCTGCTGGTGCTGTCTGATCTGGATCTAGTGTCCTGGGGCTGTAGAATGGGGTGGGGTAAGGTGGGGGTTGGAGGTGGGTATGAGGTGATGGGCCTAGGCTTGGGGTCTGAGGGTAAGAAAGTGTTTTATTTCCTGTGTCACCTGTGTGTGTGTTTGTTTGCGTGCATGTGTGGTCCTCCTCCCACTCCCCCAGCCCCCCTCCAGCCCTCTTGGCTGTCCCGACACACATCCTTATTCCCACAGACACTAGAATGAATCTCTGCCCTGTGGAGCCTGATGGAATGGTACATTTGTATAGGATACTCTCCAGCCGGGCCTGATGGAATGGTACAAGTGCATTAAAGGTTTGTCTGGCAGATCAAAACCACCGGAGTGTGGGAGGAAGAGGGTGTCTGTGTGTGTATCTGTATGTGCGTGTGTGTGTGTTTGCATGCGTGTGTTTGACCAGTGTTTCAGAGACTTCCAGCAGCAGAGCAGTGAGCAGACAGACAGGCTAAATCCTGGAGTGTTTGATGAATTAATGAGGTCTGGAGGGGGTGGGCAAGCCAGTACAGTCAGGGGTCTGGACAGCTCACCAGGCCACTGAGAGACACATCACGCCTGGGTAGACCATAAAAGAGAGATGCAGGGTACCGGACACTGGGTCGGCCGGGCATGAGGTCAGGGTAGGGTCTACATTGTTGCTCCCTCCTGCGCCCCACCCTTTCAGCGTCTCTGACTCAACATCAGTAATGTGATACTTGTTATGACTGTTATGATGGTCTGAGATGTAATGTTTGTGACACATATCATATTAAACATACATAAGTCAGAGCTGCTTCATTGATTTCTCACAGTAGATTTGGCAAATAAATCCCAGCACATTAAAGTTAATAGCCCTGTAGCAGAGAAGACAGTATGATCTCTCATCTCCCTCTCACTCTCTCCCTGTCTTGTTCTCTCTCTCTCTCTCGCTCTCTCCCTCCATCTATCTGTCAATAAAATCACTACACATCCCCATTGGCACTGACATCATTTCAGCATCTACACCCTTAGAAAAAAAAGGTGCTGTATAGAACAGAAACATTTTTATTCGGCCGTCCTCATTGAAGAACCCTTTGAAGAAACCTTTTGGGTTAGAGGTAGAAACCTTTTGGGTTAGAGGTAGAACACTTTTGGGTTAGAGGTAGAACACTTTTGGGTTAGAGGTAGAACACTTTTGGGTTAGAGGTAGAACACTTTTGGGTTCCATGTAGGATCCTTTCCACAGAGGATTCTACATGGAACCCAGAAGGGTTTTACCTGGAACCAAAAACGGTTCTACCTGGAACCCATAAGTGTTCTCCTATGGGGACAACCGAAGAACCCTTTCGGAACCCTTTTTTCTAAGATTGAAGTTTTGATTGACATTTAGTTGAGTTATCAACTAAAGTAAATTCAACGTGAAATCAACAAAAAATGTCACCATGTCATTGGATTCCCTTGATTCAATGTCATCACATTGAAATTATTTGTCTAAATGACCTGGAAACAACATTGGTTCAGTGGGATGGCACATATCTTGTGATCCCAGTGTAACACATGCTACTGGGTGGTGTAGCACAACAGCAGGCATAATATTGACCTGTGAAGCCACTCTCAACAAACCGTTCAGAATAATCGATAAATACCACCACTTCTTTTTTTTATACAATATTACTGTACTACAAAAACAGGGTTATCCTCCCATTCCCCTTTCCTGTCTTCTGTATCATAATTTTTTTCACGTCATTGCAATTAATTAAAAAAAATGTCCCCCAAAAAACAGTGTCAAGCGTTCAGTCATGGACGGAGGAGGCCATGTTTGAATGGGATCCAGCAGCTGTAATTTGAACACTGCTGCGGCGTCTGAGGATCTTCCTTTTTACAGGCATCAGATGGCCATTTGAAGTCGTGAGCAGTAAAGAGCTGAAGGACATTAATCAGGAGGAACAAGTCGCCTAGCTCACATCTGCTTTGAGTTGCCATGTTGGAGCATAGAGCTGGAACTGTCTGTCTACCTGACTGTCTGTCACTGCCAGAGAGAGCGAGAGAGGACAGAGAGACAGAGGGAGGGAGAGAGAGAGAGAGAGAGAGAGACAGCATTCCCTCCCCCATATGCCCCCTAGGCACAACTGTGACAACATAACCGACAAAAACGGGTCACAACTTCTGCAGCTCTGTCGCACGCTGGGTATGTACATAGTCATTGGTAGGCTTCGAGGGGACTCCTATGGTAGATACACCTACAGGTCATCTCTTGGCAGTACAGTGCCTTGCGAAAGTATTCGGCCCCCTTGAACTTTGCGACCTTTTGCCACATTTCAGGCTTCAAACATAAAGATATAAAACTGTATTTTTTTGTGAAGAATCAACAACAAGTGGGACACAATCATGAAGTGGAACGACATTTATTGGATATTTCAAACTTTTTTAACAAATCAAAAACTGAAAAATTGGGCGTTCAAAATTATTCAGCCCCCTTAAGTTAATACTTTGTAGCGCCACCTTTTGCTGCGATTACAGCTGTAAGTCGCTTGGGGTATGTCTCTATCAGTTTTGCACATCGAGAGACTGACATTTTTTCCCATTCCTCCTTGCAAAACAGCTCGAGCTCAGTGAGGTTGGATGGAGAGCATTTGTGAACAGCAGTTTTCAGTTCTTTCCACAGATTCTCGATTGGATTCAGGTCTGGACTTTGACTTGGCCATTCTAACACCTGGATATGTTTATTTTTGAACCATTCCATTGTAGATTTTGCTTCATGTTTTGGATCATTGTCTTGTTGGAAGACAAATCTCCGTCCCAGTCTCAGGTCTTTTGCAGAATGGTCCTGTATTTGGCTCCATCCATCTTCCCATCAATTTTAACCATCTTCCCTGTCCCTGCTGAAGAAAAGCAGGCCCAAACCATGATGCTGCCACCACCATGTTTGACAGTGAGGATGGTGTGTTCAGCTGTGTTGCTTTTACGCCAAACATAACGTTTTGCATTGTTGCCAAAAAGTTCAATTTTGGTTTCATCTGACCAGAGCACCTTCTTCCACATGTTTGGTGTGTCTCCCAGGTGGCTTGTGGCAAACTTTAAACAACACTTTTTATGGATATCTTTAAGAAATGGCTTTCTTCTTGCCACTCTTCCATAAAGGCCAGATTTGTGCAATATACGACTGATTGTTGTCCTATGGACAGAGTCTCCAACCTCAGCTGTAGATCTCTGCAGTTCATCCAGAGTGATCATGGGCCTCTTGGCTGCATCTCTGATCAGTCTTCTCCTTGTATGAGCTGAAAGTTTAGAGGGACGGCCAGGTCTTGGTAGATTTGCAGTGGTCTGATACTCCTTCCATTTCAATATTATCGCTTGCACAGTGCTCCTTGGGATGTTTAAAGCTTGGGAAATCTTTTTGTATCCAAATCCGGCTTTAAACTTCTTCACAACAGTATCTCGGACCTGCCTGGTGTGTTCCTTGTTCTTCATGATGCTCTCTGCGCTTTTAACGGACCTCTGAGACTATCACAGTGCAGGTGCATTTATACGGAGACTTGATTACACACAGGTGGATTGTATTTATCATCATTAGTCATTTAGGTCAACATTGGATCATTCAGAGATCCTCACTGAACTTCTGAAGAGAGTTTGCTGCACTGAAAGTAAAGGGGCTGAATAATTTTGCACGCCCAATTTTTCTGTTTTTGATTTGTTAAAAAAGTTTGAAATATCCAATAAATGTCGTTCCACTTCATGATTGTGTCCCACTTGTTGTTGATTCTTCACAAAAAAAATACAGTTTTATATCTTTATGTTTGAAGCCTGAAATGTGGCAAAAGGTCGCAAAGTTCAAGGGGGCCGAATACTTTCGCAAGGCACTGTATTACTGTAGACTACGTTATCACTGACCTCAACCCAGAGTCTCTCAGAGTGTTCACAGTCAGCCCACTGACACCCCTATCAGACCACAGCAAAATCACTGTCTACTTGAACAGAGCAATACTCAATCATGAGGCATCAAAGCCAAAGGAACTGAGTAATATTAGGAAATGCTATAGATGGAGGGAATGTAGTTTGGAAACCTACCAAAAATTAGGCAACAACAAATTCAATCCCTTTTAGACAAGACATTCCACTGTAATAGCAAACTTGGCAGTAGAAAATCTTAACAGTATATCTGACCTCTCAGCTTCACTATCAAATCTAAAAATCTAAAATAGTAAACCGAAGAAAATGAACAACAATGACAAATGGTTTGATGAAGAATGCAAAAATCTAAGAAAGAAATTGAGAAACCTGTCCAATCAAAAACATAGAGACCCAGAAAACCTATGCCTTCACTATGGTGAATCACTAAAACAATACAATACAATACAGAAATACACTACGGAAAAAGAAGGAACAGCATGTCAGAAATCAGCTCAATGTAATTGAAGAATCCATAGACTCTAACCATTTCTGGGAAAATTGGAAAACACTAAGCAAACAACAACACAAAAATGGAGATGTATGGGTAAACCACTTCTCCAATCTTTTTGGCTCCATAACAAAGAGTCTTCTTTCTCATGCTTTGTTTATTTCAAAAAAGCCTTCGACTCAATTTGGCATGAGGGTCTGCTATACAAATTGATGGAAAGTGATTTTGGGGGAAGAACATATGACATTTTAAAATCCATGTACACAAACAACAAGTGTGCGGTTAAAATAGGCAAAAAACACACACATTTCTTCCCACAGGGCCGTGGGGTGAGACAGGGATGCAGCTTAAGCCCCACCCACTTCAACATATATATCAACGAATTGGCAAGAGCATTAGAATAGTATGCAGCACCCGGCCTCACCCTACTAGAATCTGACGTCAAATGTCTACTGTTTGCTGATGATCTGGTGCTTCTGTCACCAACCAAGGAGGGCCTACAGCAGCACCTAGATCTTCTGCACAGATTCTGCCAGACCTGGGCCCTGACAGTAAATCTCAGTAAGACCAAAACAGTGGTGTTCCAAAAAAGGTCCAGCTGCCAGGACCACAAATACAAATTCCATCTAGACACCATTGCCCTAGAGCACACAAAAAACTGTACATACCTTGGCCTAAACATCAATGCCACAGGTAACTTCCACAAAGCTGTGAATGATCTGAGAAACAAGGCAAGAAGGGCATTCTATGCCATCAACAGGAACATAAAATTCGACATACCAATTAGGATCTGTCTAAAAATACTTGAATCAGTTAAAGAACCCATTGTCCTTTATGGTTGAGAGGTCTGGGGGTCTGCTCACCAAACAATAATTCACAAAATGGGACAAACACCAAATGGAGACTCTGCATGCAGAATTCTGCAAAAATATCCTCAGTGAACAACGTAGAACACCAAATAATGCATGCAGAGCAGAATTAGGCCGATACCCGCTAATTATCAAAATCCAGAAAAGAGACATTAAATTCTACAACCACCTAAAAGGATGCGATTCCCAAACCTTCCATAACAAAGCCATCACCTACAGAGATTTGAACCTGGAGAAGAGTCCATTAAGCAAGCTAGTCTGGGGCTCTGTTCACAAACACAAACACACCCCACAGAGCCCCAGGACAGCAACACAATTAGACCCAACCAAATCCTGAGAAAACAAAAAGACACATTGGAAAGAATTAACAAAAAAACAGAGCAAACTTGAATGCTATTTGACCCTAAACAGAGAGTACACAGTGGCAGAATACCTGACCACTGTGACTGACCCAAACTTAAGGAAAGCTTTGACTATGTACAGACTCAGTGAGCATAGCCTTGCTATTGAGAAAGGCTGCCGCAGGCAGACCTGGCTCTCCAGAGAAGACAGGCTATGTGCACACTGCCCACAAAATGAGGTGGAAACTGATCTGCACTTCCTAACCAATGTATAACCATATTAGAGAAACATATTTTCCTCGAATTACACAGATCCACAAAGAATTTGAAAACAAACCCGATTTTGATAAACTCCCATGTCTAATGCCTGACATTCCACAGTGTGCCATAACAGCAGCAAGATTTGTGACCTGTTGCCACAAGAAAAGGTCAACCAGTGAAGAACAAACACCATTGTAAATACAACCCATATTTATGTTTATTTATGTTCCCTTTTGCACTTTAACCATTTGCACATCGTAACAACACTGTATATATACATAATACGACATTTGAAATGTCTTCATTCTTTTGGAACATCCGTGAGTGTAATGTTTACTGCTAATTTGTGTTGTTTATTTCACTTTTGTATGTTATCTTCTCCACTTGCTTTGGCAATGTTAACATGTGTGTGTGTGTGTGTGTGTGTGTGTGTGTGTGTGTGTGTGTGTGTGTGTGTGTGTGTGTGTGTGTGTGTGTGTGTGTGTGTGTGTGTGTATGAAGGGTGGAATTGATGGCAGGCAATGAAATGAAAATAAAGAAGCATGGCTGTTTCCATGCTTGAAATTCAGGACTTTTTTGGGCTTGTCTTGTATTTATCGATGTTTGAGATCCATTTGAATTGAAGGGAAGGGAGAGGAACTCAACATGTTATTTCCGGGGAGGAAGTCCTATAATTTTCTACTGTGGGCTGAGCTATGATTTCCAGAACCACATCTATTATTTTTGATTTATACAACCCATAAGGGTTGAGAGTAATAACATGCCATTGTAGAGAGAAATCAATATTGTTGTCTATAGCCATAGATTCTGGGAATCCAGGGCAGTGAGGGCCAGAGTCACCTGCTGGTGAGGAGGAGGAGAAGGAGAGATGGTGAGGGCTGAGCGGGGTGCAGAAGGCTTGAAAAAAAGAGAGAGAGAGGAAGCCTGCCTTTGTCCTGCATTTCTTTGATCTGACAGCTTGTTATCAAGAAGGAGAAGAAGCCTCGACCTAGATATAGGCCTGGTTATTTTACCTCTTTCAGCCACTCTCTCTTCTTTTACCTCTCCCTCCATCTCTTGCAGTCTTTCACTCTCCATCTGCCCATTCACTCACTCTCTCCCTCCCTTTATTAGCATTGTTGTTAGTTAGCATGTGTTTGACACTCTTAATTGAATACATATGCACAGGACTAGACATTGCGAGCATGTTGACAGTGAACAGACAGGTGAGGTCCTCAGGATGTCTTGCACCTTTCATGCATGAGAAGCACAAATGACAAAACTTTAATTGACAATAATTGACAGTAATAATGTCACTCTGCGTATTTGTCCCCGATAGGTCAGTCAGCCCATCCTACCTGTGGGTTTCCATGAACCCTCCAGCCGCTGTGGCAACCCAAAGATGTTAGATAATTGGCCGGCACAAACACTCGCTAAGGGGGTAACCATGGCAACTGAAAGGTTAGAGTGTTTACAATTTTGGACTAGTCATATGCTACAGGAGCCCGGAGGCTATTTTCACTCTCCAGGAAATCTATTAAACACAATCTGGTAGGGAGGACCAGGGCCACTCACAGCAACACATACTGAAAGGTGGTCAGGATTCCAGACATATAGACCAAGGGGAGTTGAGGCAACTGCTTCAGTCTCTGGTGGTACAAAGACAAGGCTGACTGTCTGCTTTCAGTGTCCTGTCCTTTCTATCACCTTTATAGTGAAGTACTGTCATGACGTTGGCCTGGGGGGAGGTTTATGACAGTCATAAATACATCTTTCCCCCTTTTTCATCTCTCTACCCTACTGAGGTTACATTTGCAAAAACCTTGGTTAACATAGAGATTCTGGGAACATCAGTAGGTGGATGGAAATGAACTATATTCTGGTAATCCGAACAATTTAACATATGCAGTGGTACTTAATGAATATGATGTCAGTTCGGTTGTCATCTGAGACATTCTCATCAATGATAAGATGACTTAAACTCTACAGTGGAAAGTCTACACATCAGAGTTATCGGATTCACATGGAATTGTTGTTCAATTTAAATGTTTGAATATGAAATTATTCGTGATGGGATGAAATGGGATTTTAGCTTCTAAAATGTGAGATTTGGGTTTTCATAAGATATGGCTCTGCTGGCTCTGCTCGATCAGTGGCCCTCCCCTGTGAAGGGACATGGAGTATAATTTAGAATGTGCGGTCATTTAGAATGCACAAGATACTGTATTTACGATAGCACAGCTTTTCCCCTTTGTTCCTCAGTCTTCCCGCTCTTTCACTCAAACCCAGCCCCTTTTCTTTTGTGTAACAAGCTGTCATATCTGTTCCGCCCGCTAGGGACGTTTTCCTTTATGACATAATTTGTAATCAAGATGTGATTTAATTATGTGTATGTGTAATTCTGTGTGATTAGTTAGGTATTTAGTAAATAAATAATTAATCCCAATTTTGTATTTCTGATTCAAATTGTTAACCAGGGTTCGTGCAGATAACCAAGAATTTACAACTTTCAGATGAGACTGAATTAAGACGACGATTGATATTGACTGCTATTGATGTAAAATATTACTAGGTCTTCAAGAGTTTATTCGGAAGATGACAGCTCTATAAATATTATTTTGTGGTGCCCGACTCTCTAGTTAATTACATTAACATGATTAGCTCAATCAGGTGATATTAATTACGGATCAATTATTTTATAGAATAGCATGTCATATCACTTAATCTGGCATAGCCAAAGACACGACAGTACATTCACACATACACAGACTTAGTGAGAAGATTTAACAGTGAGGAAGCCATAATGCAGATGAGATGCTTATTGCCAGAAGAAGAAAGACAGCCGGCGACTGTACAATATATACAAAAATTATCTGAAATATGTATGTATACATCCACCTGGAATTGAGAATTCTAGCTTATCCGTAATACTCTATAAACTATGCACCCCATTTGCACGTCAGAACTCAGACCAGGAAATGGACAGAAAGCCCTCTGCAAACAACTAAGAAATGAAGGTAAGCGTTTACATTTCTTAATGTTAACTTTCACATTTTAATTGTTAAACATGATCACATCACAGTTGTACTTCCTGTTCATTAAATTCCTGTTTATAAAGAGAACTATAATCGGGTGACACACAACAAAAGGTTTTGCGCGCACAAACCAATTGCCGGTGTGCGACCTTAAACTGTAACTCTTTGTGTCATCTTTCTTTCACAGATGATCATCAATCAAAAGGACATCGCTATCTTGCCTGGCTACCCAAACTCCTTGCTCCAGCCAAACGCTATGCTACGCCACGCCTCGCCCACAGACATTAGTTTATTCTTCTCATTGAGTCTGGATCTGAGTACCTCTCGATTTCTAGAATGCAAATACATTCTAACCATTCTGATTGGTCCCAAAAAACGATGAGTTGGGCCAGAGCCAGAACACGTACGGGCAGAGCAGCATTTAGAAAATGTGTAATTGGCTTTGATACTTTAATTGGTTATAAATTATCCAAACGCTGATGACTTTGTTTTGTACGACACCCCTCATATTAATGTCACCACAAATCATTTCAACAATGGCAGTTGTTGGGGTAGGTTCCTGGTTCTTTGTCAATCATTGGCTTATTAGTGAAATCAACAATCAGGCAATATCTTCTTTAAGTAAATCAATTACACCTGTATTAATGTAAATGCAGACAGAAGTTGACAACAGAAACATAGCACGCATGTTTCAGAGTAAGTTCTGCAAAATAGAAAAGGTCAAAGTTGATTTAATATGCTTGCAGTCAACCCCTAGTGATGTAACTGCCTACGTCAACACCTTCTACTCATGAGACCAAGCCCATGCATATACAGTTATTTAAACTTGCAGGAGAAAACAGTAGTCCAGTGTTTTCTAAGGGCTCAGCAGTAATTTGCCATTCCCATGTGGCTTACAGTGGTATGTCTGACTTGTCTCTTATCTCTTTACTCCCCTGCAGGGTTCTGTGTCTATGTGTCTCTTTTAGCCTTGAGGTACTTTCTCACAGACACCCTGTTTTGACTGCAATAGCTCACACATCTCTCAGACCGTTTCTTATAAGAGACAGAGACTGGAAAAGAACTGTGGAACAGTATTAAAACTTATAATGCATGTATTGCTAATCTGTGGTCCAGAACCCTATAAATGTAGTAGGGGAGGGTCTTATAGCCCTTCCCCTTCTATTAATACAACATAAGCATAATTAAATTGTTATAATACATCAATCATTTGGTGCAGCCTTTATCATGGCCCCAAGGTGACCCCCATCACAGTCTCAGACTGAAGTCTATAGCGAATATAGAGCAGCGGAAGGATTCATTTTGAGTTGTCGGGGAAATCGCTATCCAAACATAAATACACTGAATAAATGTGCTTCCCATAAACTATTTTATAAACAGAGTCTGGTCATTCATATAGGCATGTCTTTAGATGAAGTGATGGCGTACATATGACAATCGTCACAACTCCCCTTGGTCTGTATGTCTGGAATCCTGACCACCTTTCAGTATGTGTTGCTGTGCTGTGAGTTGCCCTGGTCCTCCCTACTAGATTGTGTTTAATAGATTTCCTGGAGAGTGAAAATAGCCTCCGGGCTCCCGTACCATATAGCTGGTGAAAACAAAAGACCAAAAAACACCCTAACCTTTCTGTTGCCATGGTTACCCCTCACCGATTGTTTAACACCCTATATTCCTTAGATAGAGCATTACTTATAGTGGATAGGGTGCCACTTACTTTACAAGGCCAGGCTGAATCATCCCATCACTGCCTATCATACTATAAAAACGCAAGGTTCACATACACCACATTTCACTGTGCGTGTGTGTGTCATCTTGTGGTTCACAGAGGCGTATCCCAGGCCGCGTTGATAGGATTCTAGTTGTAATGGATTATCCTCTTCCTTCACTGTGGAACTCCTGATAAGCCAGGAATTCTCATCCGTTCCCTCCATCCCTCTCTCCATCCCTCCCTCCCTTTCTCTCCCATTGTGGGTCTGGGGTTATCTGCTGTTGGGCTCCAGTGAGACAGAACACGTGGCAGGGCTGAGGCAGGGCCAGGGGAACAGGAACAGTATTTCTAGCTGGTGTCAGGGTGTCACTGACAGCTTATTTAATGCAGATAAGCTCTCCTCCCTCTCACGTCGAGTCTGGGGAGAAGAATGGAGAGGAAGGAAGGGCCGGCAGAGAATGAGAGCTTCCTACCGATCCCTCTTTCCCCATTTCTGTTCTTCTTTCCTTTCCTCCTTACCTCCTTCCTTCTCACTGTACCTCTTTCTCTACTTTCCTTTTTCTATCCTTCCCTGCTTCTCATCCTTCTCCCCTTACCTCCATCCAGCAGCATAGAGATGGAAGGAGGAATACAACTTAAAAACTCCTGAAAACTCCCCATTTATTCTCATAATGATCAGCCAACCCTGTGCATTGAGGATCTCCCTATCAGCAGCCTGGTGCTTAATGTGTGTGATTGTGTTTAATTTGCTGGTGTTAGCTTTATGTGCCTCATATTAAATCCTCCTGCGTCCCAACCTCTATCAGAGTGAGACAACGCTATAATGTAATATTGTATTCAGTGGACCTCCGGAGTAAAACATCTATTTGGTCTGAAGAGAACAGTGAGCTGCCAGCAAGGTTTGGTTGTGGTCGGCGTTATGCATGGTTTGGTTGTGGTCGGCGTTATGCATGGTTTGGTTGTGGTCGGCGTTATGCATGGTTTGGTTGTGGTCGGCGTTATGCATGGTTTGGTTGTGGTCGCGTTATGCATGGTTTGGTTGTGGTTGGCGTTATGCATGGTTTGGTTGTGGTCGGCGTTATGCATGGTTTGGTTGTGGTCGGAGTTATGCATGGCTTGGTTGTGGTCGGCGTTATGCATGGTTTGGTTGTGGTCGGCGTTATGCATGGTTTGGTTGTGGTCGGCGTTATGCATGGTTTGGTTGTGGTCGGCGTTATGCATGGTTTGGTTGTGGTCGGCGTTATGCATGGTTTGTTTGTGGTCGGCGTTGTGCCTGGTTTGGTTGTGGTCAGCGTTATGCATGGTTTGGTTGTGGTCGGCGTTATGGATGGTTTGGTTGTGGTCGGCGTTATGCATGGTTTGGTTGTGGTCGGCGTTATGCATGGTTTGGTTGTGGTCTGCGTTATGCATGGTTTGGTTGTGGTCGGCGTTATGCATGGTTTGGTTGTTGTCGGCGTTATGCATGGTTTGGTTGTGGTCGACGTTATGCATGGTTTGGTTGTGGTCGGCGTTATGCATGGTTTGGTTGTGGTCGGCGTTATGCATGGTTTGTTTGTGGTCGGCATAATGCATGGTTTGGTTGTGGTCGGCGTTATGCATGGTTTGGTTGTGGTCGGCGTTATGCATGGTTTGGTTGTGGTCGGCGTTATGCATGGTTTGGTTGTGGTCGGCATAATGCATGGTTTGGTTGTGGTCGGCGTTATGCATGGTTTGGTTGTGGTCGGCGTTATGCATGGTTTGGTTGTGGTCGGCGTTATGCATGGTTTGGTTGTGGTCGGCGTTATGCCTGCGTCTCTCGTCATGCTCCTCTTGAGTGCTTTAATATGAATCAAATTACAATCCTGTAATCTGTCAATATGATGTGGATGGAAACTTCCAGGAGCTTTTAACCATCAGTTTTCAGCCACCCTGTGTTCCTATCTGCGTGACAAAAGGCTACCTCTCTTTCCAGGGTTGGGAGGGAGCAACTATGTTACTGTATATTGTTTGGACGGATTTCAAATGTACTAATGTTATATTTTCAGCATTTCAATTCTAATTTGTTTGATGTTGTTGGTTATAAAGGAATGTGTTCAATTGGAGAATATATCCTATGACTAATATTATTAACACATTCTAAATACTCCAATACGATCATCATGACAATAAACCTTTTGAAACTAGCATTTTCTCCTGCTCAGATAGCCCACACCTCCTGTAACCTTGTAGTTTGAATTCAAACACTGTCTTTGTATTGCGGGTAAAGAAAAAAGGGAATCTTTAAAATGCAACAGCAGCAGCAGTAGCAGTAGATGTTAATGGAGGTGGCCCTGGCATTGGCTGCTATTGAAATTGCAGATAGGAATCAGAAATCACCTAGACGCTGGTGACCCTGAGTCCTCGCTCTGCTCGCAGGGCAGGAACAAAGGGAACAGGAAGGAGGGAGGACTGAGGTTGAGGGGGGTGCTGCTGGGGTGGTCTGGCGACACGGCTGCACACTCTATGTAATGCAAATCAGGATAAAGATACAGTCAAACACCTCATTACACAGGTTAGGTAATGGGTGTGTGATAAGACAGGTAGACAGATGGACAGATGGACAGACAGGGAGATTCTATAAGCTACCAATTAAGTTTTAGAATCACTTACACATCCGTTATGAAGTTTATAAAGCATACCTTCATTTACCAAGAGAGTTTCACTGTGGGGAAAACATCCTTCAATAAATATTTCAACAGGACTTTTTGTCTGTCTTGAGGTTTAGGCTTTAATTTTCCCTGTGAGGGTATTGCTGTCGAAACAGTCTGCCATACAGACAGCAGAGGAGATTTGCTAGCTTCTAGACACCAGAAGCCATTTTAGGTGTCAGAGAGGCCATTTTGAGTGTCTCTATCTGACAGGACTGCAATTCATCACTGGCTGTGTAATCTGTCTCCTCTGTGTGGTCTAATTGAGTCTCTGGTGTCTGTCTGGCCTCCCTTCCTCCACAGGCCTGGTCCGTCAGAACCCTGACCTCTTCTGTGGAGAGGGCCCCAGACAGACAGACAGCCCCAGCTGGCCTAGAAGATTCACAGCACCCAGAACAGCCTTCACAGCCCCTGGCCAATATCCATAGCGTCTCAGTTTTGCAATTTAGATAATAATAAATACGATTATATGGATATGGGGACCTCATCCTAGATCAGCACGCCTATGCTGAGAGGCTTTGTGAAAACAGGCCCAGAGCAGCCTTCACAGACTCACAGACAGAGATCTTTACAGGCAGCTGGAATATGGATCGCATGAACAATTAATTCAATCAGAGATGCCTGCCAGATTCCTTCCCTTAGATTAAAAATAGAAATATAATATCCTTTCCTCATGCAATGTAAATTCTAATTAATTAAAACTGTATATCATTCCGCAAATAATTGGATCTCAATCATCTGTGTAATGAGAATCATTTGATTAATTTGTAAAAAAAAATGTTTTTTTTAAATGATCTAACTTTTCTAACTCTGTCTCACTGAAAGCATTCCTCAGACTGAGATGAATTTGTGTGTGATGTCAGGAGGAACATAAGCACATGTTTTGGGGATATAGAGATGTATAGATATGTACAGTTGAAGTCAGAAGTTTACATACACTTAGGTTGGAGTCATTAAAATTCCTTTTTCAACCACTCCACAAATTTTTTGTTAACAAACTAGAGTTTTGTCAAGTCGCAAATCATTTTTCCAACAATTGTTTACAGACAG
This sequence comes from Oncorhynchus mykiss, assembly GCF_057628025.1. Taxonomy (NCBI): domain Eukaryota; kingdom Metazoa; phylum Chordata; class Actinopteri; order Salmoniformes; family Salmonidae; genus Oncorhynchus; species Oncorhynchus mykiss. The sequence continues at coordinate 27,427,831 of NC_143024.1, forward strand.
ATTATTTCACTTACAATTCACCGTATCACAATTCCAGCGGGTCAGAAGTTTACATACACTAAGTTGACTGTGCCTTTAAACAGCTTGGACAATTCCAGGAAATGACATAATGGCTTTAGAAGCTTCTGATATGCTAATTGACATCATTTGTGGATGTATTTCAAGGCCTCTTCGCTTGACATCATGTGAAAATCAAAAGAAATCAGCCAAGATCTCAGAAAACAAATTGTAGACCACCACAAGTCGGGTTCATCATTGGGCGAAATTTTCAAATGACTGAAGGTACCACGTTCATCTGTACAAACAATAGTATGCAAGTGTAAACACCATGGGACCACGCAGCCGCCATACCGCTCAGGAAGGAGTCGCGTTCTCTCTCTTAGAGCTGAATGTACTCTGGTGCAAAAAGTACAAATCAATCCCAGAACAACAGCAAAGGACCTTGTGAAGATGCTGGAGTTAACAGGTACAAAATTATCTATTCACAGTAAAATAAGTCCTGTATCGACATAACCTGAAAGGCCGCTCAGCAAGGGAGAAGCCACTACTCCAAAACCGCCATAAAAAAGCCAGACTACGGTTTGCAACTGCACATGGGGACAAAGATCGTACTTTTTGGAGAAATGTTCTCTGGTCTGATGAAACAAAAACAGAACTGTTTGGCCATAATGACCATCGTTATGTTTGGAGGAAACAGGGGGAATGTAACGCCTTTCGTTGGTTGAAGGAAGAGTGGACCAAAATGCAGCGTGGAAAGTGTTCATGATATATATTTTCAAGAAACACAAAATAACAAAAATAACAAATCAATCACACCCTGACCTAACCAAACATAGAGAATAAATAAGGATCTCTAAGGTCAGGGTGTGACAGGGAGGCTTGCAAGCCGAAGAACACCATCCCAACCGTGAAGCACGGGGTTGGCAGCCTCATGTTGTGGGGGTGCTTTGCTGCAGGAGGGACTGGTGCACTTCACAAAATAGATGGCTCATGAGGAAGGAGAATTATGTGGATATATTGAAGCAACATCTCAAGACATCAGTCAGGAAGTTAAAATATTCAAATATTATATCAATATCAAATATTTCTTCCAAACGAACAATGACCCCAAGCGTACTTCCAAAATTGTGGCAAAATGGCTTAATAAGGACAACAAAGTCAAGGTACTTGAGTGGCCATCACAAAGCCCTGACCTCAATCTTATAGGAAATTTGTGGGCAGAATTTAAAAAGCATGTACTAGCAAGGAGGCCCACAAACTGACTCAGTTACACCAGCTCTGTCAGGAGGAATGGGCCAAAATTCACTCAACTTATTGTGGGAATCTTGTGGAAGGCTTCCTGAAATGTTTGACCCAAGTTAAACAATTTAAAGGCAATGCTACCAAATACTAATAGAGTGTATGTAAACTTCTGACCCACTGGGAATGTGATGAAAGAAATTAAATCTGAAATAAATCATTCTCTCTACTATTATTCTGACATTTCACATTCTTTAAATAAAGTGGTGATCCTAACTGACCTAAGACAGGGAATTTGTACTAGGATTAAATGTCAGGGATTGTGAAAAATGAGTTTAAATGTATTTAGCTAAGGTGTATGTAAACTTCCAACTTCAACTGTATGTGTGAGTGGTGGGTTTGAGTCCAGGCAGGCAGGCAGGCGGGCAGGCAGGCAGGCAGGCAGGCAGGCAGGCAGGCAGGCAGGCAGGCAGGCAGGCAGGCAGGCAGGCAGGCAGGGGGCAGGCAGGCAGGGGGGCAGGCAGGGGGCAGGCAGGCAGGGGGGCAGGCAGGCTGTGTTGGTAGTGCAAGGGAGCGTGATCAGAGTAATTTATCTCCAGGAGTGGTTGGGAGCAGCTCATAGCATAGTAAATAATATATGTGGATGACTCGAGGGCCCTTCCCCAGTGGAGAGGAGAGGTGAGAGGAGCTGGAGGGCCGTGGAAGACAAGGGAGGACAGGAGAGGGATCGAGCAGGAGGGGGGGTGGGGTATTGTTGCTCAGGTTGGGCTAGGGGAACAGGGGGAACAGGAGAGGAAGAGGTAGGAGGAGGGAGAAAAGGGGAGGTTGGGGGAGAATGTGGGATGAATGGGGGGAGTCGGTATTCAGGCTTGGCTGGGGGACGGACCCCTAGGGTCATTAGATTTCCTCCATTCAGGGGGACATGGAGAGGAACATGGAGCGCAGATGAGAGGGGCTTGTGGTGCGTCAAGGGACCTAACAAAGGAAACGCTTAGCAGGCACACATGTCACTGAGACAGGAAGCTGCTGCTGCTGTCTCTCTCCATGTCTCTCCTGTCTCTCTTTCCTCTTCTGCCTTGCTTTTCTCTCCATTTTTCATGCAAACTCTTCAACCGGCGCAGATGTTTCCATCTCTTCCTCTCCTGAAGCCACGGTGAGACAGTCTCTAGGGCTATCTTGATATTGGTTTCAGGGTAGCCAATGATGTTGTTTCTGGATGGGTGCAGCAAGTAGAATTATGTGAGGTGAGGTAAGGAGGGTGTGAGCAAATCTAGGTACTTTTGTTTCAAATTGAATGATCGTGGAGTTTGCTCGGCTGTCCTCTGCTCACCTGCAACGATCACTCTCCATTACAAACCCGCCTCTCCCTCGCTCTCTCGCTCTCTTCCTCCCTCCCTCCCTCCCTCCAGAAGCCCCCTCCCCCCCCTGGCTGGCCCATGACACAAACACCACATCAGCACCAATTTCTGTCACTTACTCTGTGCGAGATCAGGAGCGATTACTCCCAGTGCCACCTGGCGCTAGATCGGTTGCAATGGCTGCCCGCTGCAGCCAGAAGACCTCAGCTGGAGCCGTAATTTGCACTGACACCTCATTTTAGGAGCATTCCTCCACACACTCCTCCAGCCCCCGCAACAGCATCACCGACCATCTAATCTAAGGCTGGACGAAGAGACATTACTCCCAGGTTGGGTTTTTCTTTCAGATATAGGCCTAACTCCATTCCACACACAGACGCTGGAATGAAATGAGAAACAGAAACAAATCAACAAGTGTTCCGCTGTGTCCTTCTACGTATGTGGATGATTTGAATCTCAATGGGACCTATCATTTTGTATAACGTGACAACAGCTAGTTACATAGAGTACTCTATAAACTACTTACTACAACAAAAAATGAAATATTTATCACCCTCTCAATGCATTTTAACTAAATAAAAAAAACAGAGTTTGTTTCCCTCTTAAAATACTTGAAATTGTCAGGCCACTGGAGGCTCAGTTAAAGTTGAGAACAACAGAGAGAATTCCTTAGAAGCAGAACGCGACTCAATGCTCAATATTGTGTTAGTTAATCATCAGCTTTAGGCTCTCCTCTGCTCTCCCAGCATTGCAACGGCTCCTTTTAAATGTACTATTCCCCAATGCCCTACACAAATCAACAAACGCACAAACAAATCAACAAACACAAACCACAGTAAAAGATGTTCAGGCTGTGGAAATCCTGTGAGCCACAGAAAAACGACAATTAGGGAAAGCAATGTATTCTGTTAACCTTGGGCTCAGGATGGGGAAGCAACAACAGCCATAACCTTGACAGTTGTAGCTCACTCACCAACACTCTATTTGTTGCCTTTTTTGTTGCCCTTAGTGGCGCCGCTCAAACACACACACACACACACACACACACACACACACACACACACACACACTGAGGGTTGACACTGACTCTTTCAATTAGAAATATTCAGTTGGACTCATAAACAGGGTGAAAGAGAGCCTGTCTAGAGAGTGGCATAGGAACGTTGGAGGGCTGTGGAGACCGTCCTGACAGATGGGCTGGGTAGACTGGGTAGGCTGGGTAGGCTGGATAAACTCGGTAGGCTGGGTAGGCTGGGTAGGCTGGGTAGAATTGGTAGGCTGGGTAGGCTGGGTAGACTGGGTAGGCTGGGTAGGCTGGGTAGACTGGGTAGGCTGGGTAGACTGGGTAGGCTGGGTAGACTGGGTAGACTGGGTAGACTGGGTAGGCTGGGTAGGCTGGGTAGGCTGGGTAGACTGGGTAGGCTGGGTAGGCTGGGTTGACTGGGTAGGCTGGGTAGGCTGGGTAGACGGTGTAGGCTGGGTAGGCTGGGTAGACTCGGTAGGCTGGGTAGGCTGGGTAGACTGGGTAGGCTGGGTAGGCTGCGTAGGCTGGGTAGACTGGGTAGGCTGGGTAGGCTGGGTAGACTGGGTAGAATTGGTAGGCTGAGTAGGCTGGGTAGGCTGGGTAGGCTGGGTGGTAGCAGGTGCTTCTTCTCTGTTGCGTATTTACTAAGGAATTAAGATGTAATGTCAGAGACTGGTGTCTTGGTAGGATGACTCTTTCTTTTCTGAAGGAGAGAGGGAGGAAGAGAGGGAGGGAGGTATGGAGGTAGGGTGGTGACAAAACCATCTGGCAGTCACACAGACAGAAGCAGGTGATGGTTTCTGCTTTCTCCCTTGGGTAACGGCAGAAGTAAACAAGTGGAAGGAAACGCACGCTGTTAGACAGTGAAAACGGGCGATACAGAGAAGGTTATGGATATGGGTGAGATTAGCAGTATGGTAAAGTCATAGGGTGGTGTCAAGCCATTGTATGAAGATTAGCAAGATGGCACTGGTTAGGAAGATGATGAGAATGGACAGCATGGTAAGGATTGGCAATGCTGTATAGGTTGTCGTGGAAATTTCCTTAATTACCAAATGATGAGAGAGCAAATCACACACGAGTCAGAGTTATGCTTAATCTTCACCTTTAATAATAATTAAGCTTTTGCAATAGCATTTTGACTTTCAACAGTTCAGTATCTCTAATGAAAAGTTGAGAGTGCTCAACATAATGGCAAATGGGTTCCTTTATAGCAAAGATCCACCCCCTTTACACAAAGAAAGACTTTACTTCAGAGGAATATCCCCTAGTCAGACAGAGTTGGCTATAAATTATCATTCAGTTTGGTCTCCTAAACAAAGCTCTTATCTCGTCCTTGGTACAAAATGGTACCAAGACATTACCCCCACCCTATGATATATATCAAATTGTCATTTAGATACAACCAATTCTAAATACAACCAATCCTGGACAAACTCACAGAGAGGAGAGTGGGGCTATAGGTCAAGATAGGAACAACAAAAGAGGGAGCATAGAATGATTCCAGACACTGCCATCCTCCTCTCCCCGATGGGAAAAGTAGGGAGTGACTGGCACACAGACACAGTGGAGCAAAAGATATGTTTACAGATGATGACACCTCGACCTCTCCCCTCTCTGCGGGCCATGCAACTTAGTCTTGACATAGAACAGAAAACTGCCAATGGCCACCACTACACTATAGTACAACAAAATACATTCTTATGAGAAATAACTCATAAGCATATCATGAAAATAAAACATCCTATCTATGTTACCCAACTAATTCTGATTAATCCCCAACAAGTTTAGGATTATTGTGAAGGATGTTTGAATGTAAACAGTATGTTGTTGTCAGTGACCATGGTCAAGTTTTCCATGACTATAAGCCATATGAATTTGAAGATGTAATCCCCACCCTCTGAAACCATCTAAAATCAAAACACTATTTCTCTTTACCTGATTCAACACTGACTGAGTCACAAACTCCCAGTTAAGGTTGTAATGAATGATGCTTTTATGATTGAAAGGCCTACAACTGATGAGGGGGAGAGCAGTGTGGGAGAGGGGGAGAGGAGGAGAGTGCGCTTGAGTGAGTGTGTGAGTGTGAACGTCAGCATGTTTGTGTGCGTGTGTGTGTGTGTGAATATCAGCCTGTAGCCTTCAGTTTCCCTGAGCAGGTTTGATTGATACCGACAGCCCAGGATCTTAATGTAACAATAACTCACTCCCCAGTCTCTTGCCACAATTAGGTTTCCCCCGTGATTTAAACATGGCCGTGTCAGTCAGACAGACAGACAGTCAGAGAGGGCTGAGCTGCAGCCCCAGCCTGATCCTGGCTGTCATCAGGACCTGGCTGATACTTAAGAGAATTACCCTTCCCAAAGATCAGCTGTGATGTGACAGAGAGCAAGGAACTCCTTCCTTCGTTACCAGGGAAACCACAGATGTCCATGATGTACAGTCACAATTCCCTCCCCAACCCTAGGTAGAATATACAGTACTATAAAGTACACTAGCCCCAAACCACCCCCACAGCCACTGTACTGTACTGTATTGTACTGTACTGTACTGTACTGTACTATACCATACTATACTATACTTCGGGGCATTTAAGAGTTGTGTCACATTTGATTGAATATACATAGGAAATACCAATACAATGTCTACCTGCTTACATAGGTGCTGTTGCTTACAATGCTATTCATTTCAATGCCTGGTATTGGCTGAGAAAGACCAAGACAAAAAAAACAGGGTTGAAATATCATTGAGCGTAATATATTCACAAACGGGGGAGGGGGTTGGGTTATAATTGAAAATGAGCTGAAACTGGCTGACAAAAGCTCTGCAGAAGTGATGATCTTTTATTCATTAGAATGTCAATCTACCGCGGCCTTGTCGTGGGGGGAATTGGAATCCACTGCCAGTACCACTTAGTATTGTGATTTAGAACACATGAAATGGCTGCAAGAGTGCTGCCTTCCAAACAGTAATAAAGGGGTTTGTATAAAGTACAAAGAACGTGAACCACGTTAAAGTACTGTATAAATATCGAGAGGTAGAGCAGGGATATAAACATGACAATGCTATTGATACTAATAAACCACCAGGACACTTCATTGACTCTGGGATGTGATGGTCGACCAAGACTAATGGCACTAACCCTGTATCATCAGTTTGAACTGTTTCATTCACACCAACGTGCACGCCCTCATGCACACACACAGCCACTAACACAGCATCACGCCCTCATGCACACACACAGCCACTAACACAGCATCACACCCTCATGCACACACACAGCCACTAACACAGCATCACGTCCTCATGCACACACACAGCCACTAACACAGCATCACGCCCTCATGCACACACACAGCCACTAACACAGCATCACGCCCTCATGCACACACACAGCCACTAACACAGCATCACATGCTTTACATTTACAAGTATAACATGTCTTGCTGACATGTTGTTTGCTCTGAAAAACTCACGGTTCATAGGCATTGACAAGACGTTTTCTGAGCACGGTTGCCAATCTTCAATTCTGCTTCCTGTCCTGTATCT
>NC_143024.1:27440000-27442500 GCF_057628025.1 Oncorhynchus mykiss
TATGTATATTATATCTGTATATCTGTATATTATAATCCAACTCAATAAACCTATCATCATAAATGTCCGAACAGAGCTGGGGTATTGTATTCATATTTACCAATTCAGACAGAAACAGCTGTAATCAGTGGGTTGGTTATTGAGGAGTTAGCATTGTTAGCGTAGCATTCCTCGCCTGTCTGCATGGTTGACACTTTCTCACTGTAAAATGTCAATATCATGAACTCTAAGCTAAGGTAATGTTTTGTTAAGAAGTGATGAAATAAAATAAAATCTATAATAGGAGGAAAGGTGGAGCAATTATTGATACTGTGTTAAATATTAAGGGTTCCATGGAGAGGTAGGAGGTGGACTGAGGAGGAGAGAGGTAGGAGGTGGGCTGAGGATGAGAGAGGTAGGAGGTGGGCTGAGGAGGAGAGAGGTAGGAGGTGGGCTGAGGAGGAGAGAGGTAGGAGGTGGGCTGAGGAGGAGAGAGGAAGAAGTTGGGCTGAGGAGGAGAGAGGTAGAAGTTGGGCTGAGGAGGAGAGAGGGAGAAGTTGGGCTGAGGAGGAGAAAGGTAGGAGGTGGGCTGAGGAGGAGAGAGGTAGAAGTTGGGCTGAGGAGGAGAGAGGGAGAAGTTGGGCTGAGGAGGAGAGAGGTAGAAGTTGGGCTGAGGAGGAGAGAGGTAGGAGGTGGGCTGAAGTGGAGAGAGGTAGAAGTTGGGCTGTGGAGGAGAGAGGTAGAAGTTGGACTGAGGAGGAGAGAGGGAGAAGTTGGGCTGAGGAGGAGAGAGGTAGAAGTTGGGCTGAGGAGAAGAGAGGGAGAAGTTGGGCTGAGGAGGAGAGAGGTAGAAGTTGGGCTGAGGAGGAGAGAGGGAGAAGTTGGGCTGAGGAGGAGAGAGGTAGAAGTTGGGCTGAGGAGAAGAGAGGGAGAAGTTGGGCTGAGGAGGAGAGAGGTAGAAGTTGGGCTGAGGAGGAGAGAGGGAGAAGTTGGGCTGAGGAGGAGAGAGGTAGAAGTTGGGCTGAGGAGGAGAGAGGGAGAAGTTGGGCTGAGGAGGAGAGAGAGAGAAGTTGGGCTGAGGAGGAGAGAGGGAGAAGTTGGGCTGAGGAGGAGAGAGGGTGAGACATTGCGGTCATGGAGTGGAGATTAATATTTATAGTCCGAGACACTCGACAGGGAAGTCTAATAATGCTCTGTCGTTGTGATGAAAGGTACTGTAATGGTACTAGCTATGAATTTATTACACACAAGTGGTTTATAAAAACATTACCCAAAGTTTAAAAAAAATATCCATATTTGTGCTAGATTAAAACTGGTTTTAAAATGGTTTGGTGAACAGAGTCTCCTCTGTGTCTGTGGTCGGTGTTGGTGATTACATTTCTGGAGGGGTTTCTGAGATCAAAGTGACGATAGTTGAGTGTTGTGCTATTGGCCACATGGCACAGTGCGGTGGGTAGGCTCTGCTGTGCCTGAGTGAGTGGTGGGCGGATGAGTGGGAGGATGGGGAAGGGTCAAAAAACATCATGCAAATGAGACGTGCAAAAAAAACAACAACGGCATGATCCGATCCTTCTCCCTCTCTCCCGGTCTCCCTCTCTCCCGGTCTCCCTCTCTCCCGGTCTCCGTCTCTCCCTCTCTCCCAGTCTCCCTCTCTCCCTCTCTCTCGGTCTCTGATGGTGGATATTGGTTTGGTTTTTCCATCTGGCTAAGCTGGGTGGATTTGAAACGGAAAATAGACATGGAACACATTTCCCCAATTATCCCAAATGAACACACCAATGAATCCTCATTATGTCCCCATGTCAACACAATATGCCACAATGAACATACCAACAATGTGATTCACAACACTGGAACAAAACATTTCCAAAATATATGAATAGTGTGAGTTTTGATCTTTCCCATTGGCCCATGGGGGGTTGAACTGTGAGTTAAGAAACGACATCTCCTGTCAAGTTTCTCAGAAGTCATGTATTATAATGGTATTACCTTGGTTAATCTGCAGATGGTTGTTGCTGTAGAGAGGGAGCTGGGACTAAAAGCAGAACAAGGGCAGGAGTGTAGTGCCGAGCAGGTTGTGGTGCCTTTGTGCGTTTCCTTTTCTCCGCTCAAAGAGTTTTAAAAGTACTCTTACCCTGAGTCAAACCCCGCCTGCCTCTTCGCTGCCTCCTCTCTAACTATGAAAGACTAATTGAATGTGTGTTTTAATACTCCAAGGAGCTGTTTCATTCCACCAATATGATACAGCAGGGCGGTTGGGATGTTGCCATTACTACTCATAATGGAGGTTCTACTGTAATGCACATTGATCCTGCTATCAGAAGGAGAGAGAGCTAGGACTGGCTGTGTGTAAACTCAGTCCACATCAAACTTTTTGACATCCCTTTTCATTGGCTTCCCTACAGCTACAGAATCAGATGTACTTTGGTTAAAGCAGGCTGTAGCCGTCACATTGCCTGCCACACACTGACTGCCACACACTGCCTGCCACACACTGCCTGCCACACACTGCCTGCCACAC